>NC_056745.1:966160099-966177599 GCF_019279795.1 Protopterus annectens | reverse complement strand
GTGCAGGATCCTGGGTTTGATCCTAGCAGAGGCTGCTTATTCTGTTGCTAGGCAGAAAAAGGGCCATTGGATACAGTGCGATTAAGGTACTTTTGAGCAGTTGTAAGTGGGTTTGCACGGGGGGGGGGGTAAGCACTGCCTACACAGGTTAAGCAATTTAGAAGTTTATTGGGTGTAGGACACTGTAATTAGAAATTAGCAGTGCTTACCTCCACGCAAACACACGCACATGGCCTAAAACTCACTTAATAGTGCTGACGTATGCTTACTACTGCTTCTTGCCGCTTAACCTAACTACTGCTTTATGCATAATGATACTGACACCTCACATGTGCATTTCCTGCAGCACTCCAGTTTATATATATATATATATGTATGTGTGTGTTCTTTCATGGCAGCGGTACTCCAGTTCATATGTATGTGTTATTCCATGGGTTATACAACATACATATTACTCATAATGTGCTTTGCCATGGGAAATGGTATGTCTCAGTTCCCTTCCTGTTTCCCCCCTCCTTTCTCACTTACATCCACGGGGCGGACCCATTAGAATGGGTCCATCCAACCCCGGCACGCCTCGGCCCATAATGTCTTGCCCATCATCCCCCCCCCCCTTCCTCCTCCACATCAATCATCCTTCCTATAAGTTCCATCCGAATCTCACCACAGCACTACACATTGCCCACTCTACACTTCTCGGGACCCATCATGTAAGTTGTCTCACCCCGTAGATCTTCAGGCTTCCCACACATTCTGTCTGCAAACATACGTATCCTTCTTTGCTTACCTGTGAGGCATGGTATGTTACTCTGAGGATTCTTTTTAGCAGAATTTTTGGGGTCATCCCGCTAGGGACGAACATGTGCTTTTTTAAGATTAGACTTAGCAGGTTGACACTGTTTCTCCCACTGGCAGTATCCTGCCAGTAGTCTGGGAAGCAGTGCTGTGCAACGCTTAGCGGTGCTTTATATTCGATTTGCATGATATTTGCCTTTTGGCATTGATGTCTTCTTCATTACATGTTGTATATTTGTCTTGTATCCTTGATTCAGGACGCTGTATGGGGTCCTGAGAACTTCAACACTTTATTGCAATAGCACCTCACATCTGGCCTTACTGCAGTACTCCGATTCACATATTTTTGTTCTGTGGCAGGTTATACAACATCACACTGCACATAGGTTCATTTCACATGTTCAGTTTGATTTTTCTATGGTGAGGATTTGTTGTTGGCACCTCACTCTTATGCATTGCTATGATGGCTTAGTGGTTAACTACAGTGACTGTAGTGTAGAGGGGCCTGGATATGAGCCTTGCAGAGGTTGTTTATTTTGTTGCTGGGCAGTACACACGTCGTTGGGTATAGAATGATTAAGGTACTTTAAAGCAGTTTTAAGCGGGTTTGCATGGGTTTGTGCAGAGGTAAGCACTGCAAACCTCCGGTTACAGTTTCTTACTTTCAGTTAGCTTCTACAGTGCTTAATCTGTGTAGACAATGCTTACCCCTGTGGAAATGCACTTAAACACACTTACTAGTGCTTATATACCCTTATTACTGCTTATTTCTGCTTAAACCTGCTTACTAGTGCCTTATTAATTATGACATTGACACTTCACATGTGCATTTAATGCAGTACTCCAATTCACATTTAAATGATATTATGTAGGTTATACAGCAAAAAGATGTAAAAATATGTTCATATACAAATTTCACATGGAAAATGATACGTGCTGCAATTGGACTCGAACCAGGAATGCCTGTTCGTTAGACGGATGCTCTAACCACTACACTATTGCTGTGCTGCTTCATTTGCATATATATTCCTTGTTATCCACTTCACCCTTTTCAGCTGCTTTAACCATAGCTAAAAGATGGGTAAAAACCCGCGCACCTACAGTTAGCTGTACTCGGGGTTTTAAAAAAAAAATAAAAGGGTTTCTTCATTTTATTTTTATTTACTGTTGCTGTTGTACACAAGAGGACTGTTGGTGGGGATATGTGGACACTTATGAGTGGTCTCACTCATTTATTTACACATTCTTCTGTTCTACTTTGCAGGGGCGTGTTTACTCTGAGAGCTTTGCTCTCAGACATACCCCCTGCACTCGTCCATGCTTCGTGTAGCATTAGAGTTCAGGCAGCACGTCTTCATTAATATGCATAGTGCACTGCCATCCTCCTTTTAAACTGCCGCTTCTGTGCAGGACTAGATTAGTCCTGCATGGAAGATTAGTAAATCCGGGGGCATGTCTTACAATATCAGTCCATTATAATATTATAATTTCAATTTTTTATGGAAATAAGCATGCCGCAAGGATTATACTTTATGTTTTCTACATATTTTATGTTTCTGACAATGATTCTGCTGTATGCTAAAGTTATTCTCCCCAAGATTTCTCTGGAAATGAGGATACAGGTTTGACTTTCCTCTGTCAGCAAAGACTAAATAAATAATACATCAGTATATAACTTATTCATATTTGCAAATACACTACCGCAGGATTGTAAACAAATGAATTTTCTGGTTGCAATATAATATGAATAGAAGGGTCTATATTAGAACATCGATAAGGATACAGGTTTGACTTTCCTCTGTCAGCAAAGACTAAATAAATAATACATCAGTATATAACTTATTCATATTTGCAAATACACTACCGCAGGATTGTAAACAAATGAATTTTCTGGTTGCAATATAATATGAATAGAAGGGTCTATATTAGAACATCGAAGCTTCAAAACTTCGAATGTTCTAATATCGACCCCTATTCAGGAAAAGCTGAAAACATCGAACATACAGAACAGCAAATTTTTTCCTAGGGAAAAAATTTGCTGTTCCAAAACACATACACACAAGCACACCAAACAAACAGCAATCCACACACATACACCTAAAATCTTACACCTAACCCTACAGTAAACTATACATACACCACTAACTATCCACTTACCTTAACCCAAACCCTAACCCTAAGGTCCCTCACTATCGCACACTCACCTCACCCATGCCCTAACCCTAACTCACCTACCCCACCCTAACTCTCACGTCCACACAATCGCACACTTACCTGACCTGCACCCTATCCCCAACTCACCTAACCTGCCCTAACCCTCACATTCGCACAATCACACACATACCTAACCCACACCCTAACCCTAACTAACCTAATCCACACTCAATTGTACGCTTACCTGAACCTGACCCGTAACTTTTCACCACAGAACTGAAAATACCAAAGCAACAGAAACGGACAACCAAATTCTTTCCCTAGGAAAAAAATTTGGTTTTCTGTAGCTTTGATATTTTCAGCATTCTCTGAATACGGGTTGATATTAGAACATTCGAAGTTTCGAAACTTCAAAGTTGTAATATAGACCCGAATAGAATAATTTCTGAAAGGCTTTCCTTGGGAATAAAGGGAAACACATGACAGAAGAGTTTTCCTATGATAACACCTTGTTCATCTAGTACAATAAGCTATGAACTTCAGCTGGTAGATAACATGACAAGTCTGAAAAAATGTTACCATCATTCATAACAGCTGCAATCCAGCTATTGTTGTTCAAGACTGTGTTTTCATACCAGTGAAAAGTGTCATAAAATGCTTGCCCATTGACTAGTTAGGAGCACAGACAATCCGTATGGTTATTGGTCAAATATTTTGATAATAAGTTCATGGCCAATGATTATGTTCAGCAGTAAGCTCTTCCTTGTGTTTTTTTTTTCTTGTTTTTGAGTCTTGTTTTTTCTTTCTTCCTTTATAAAGTTATTTACATGAAGAACAATAGCAGTTATTAAAACTACTGTGCTCTGTTTAAGAGGAAGTAGATCTCTTTTTCAAATTCTCTCCGAGTAGGACACAGATGCTGCATACTTTTCTATTAGGTTGATGTGCAGATTAAAAAAGAAAACTGAAAAAAAACTGACTTTTGATTCTGTTAAATAATCCTTTATACGCTCAAGCACTAGCTATCTTTCATGACTATTGGATAATATTTTTTCATTATATTAATGTGTGCTATCCATGGGAAAGCACTTTCTTTAACAGCCGATATATTTAGTTCAGTTCCTTCTACATCATCAGGATTCTGACCTCAATGTAACATTGCAGCTTCTGAGAAAGACATGATCATTAGTAGTTTTAAGTTCACATGATATGACAGTTGTCATGATGACAGCACTAATGATGCAAAGGATATAAGGAGATATACATTGTATTTTTACAAAATCATATATATTTCAGAAAATCACTGTAATGCTTTCATACTTTAGTCTTCTTTCTATTTGTCATACAGCCTTTATTGACACTCTCATTTCTGTTTATAGATTTCTATTAACCAAATTGCAGTTGCTTATTCTATTTTGTGATTACTGGCATCTAAAATAAAATAGTTCTGTATCTGGCATTTCATATAAATGTAAATTCAAGGTACCACTTAGAAGACTTGAATTGCACAATGTTAATGAAGAACATTACTGGGTATAAACCAGTGATTTTTAACCAGGGGTTCCTAGAAACTAAGGGTTCTTGTAATATCTGACAGAGGTTCCTTCACAATTTATTGTAATGATAAAAATGAGAATGGTTTCTGCTGGCAGAAAAAAAATTACAGCTATGTTAACTAAACTTCTATATCAGCACCTATGTGGACAGTGATATCTATGAGTTTTAAATTATCTGTAAAATGGTATAGAGGTCTCCTAACTGTCATGCATTCTGTTCAAAAACAAACAGCAACCTAAATTTGATGTTTTAATTAAATTCAATAAAAAAGTAACTGGTGTATATCTTGTGATTAGTAACATACATGTACTAATGAGGTATTTCCATGGTGTCTTTCTCTCTCTGTTACACTATTTATCATCGGATTATTTTTACAAAATAATACACAATCACAGCAGTTAGACTGTGTGGAGATTTTTTCTGTAGTACTAATGCTTTCTGTGGGGCTCCTTTACAACAAAAAAGTTGAAACTGCTGGTACAAATAGTACAGGGGCACATGTAATACATTTAAGCTGTACTGAAATAGCTAGACAGAAATCAAGAAGTGGAAACAGCACACTCCTCTATATATCAGTTTTGCTAGATCTGATGTATACCCCTCTCATCTCTGAAATCTCACTCATTAAGATACTGCCTGGCAGTAAACAATTTTATGATACTAGCTAAATATCCAGAACAGGAAGAATACCAGAAGGCACCCTAGTGTACACCCCAAACATCCAAAACTTCCAGTCTAGAGGAATCTCAAGGGCAAAAACATCATGGAGGGACTGAAGCAGTGTTGCCAATGAACTCTGATTTTGGGATATCCCCAAAATATGTGGATTATGCCAACTGACCTACCTTCACACCTTCAACAATTATTATTCACTACCTTCCCAGTTGACCGTGACCTATCTAGTGTAAGGTGCCACCTGTAAAAAATTCTTCTCTGTTATCAGTGTTTAAGTCTAGGAGGGGCATGTCAAATTTTTCTTCATTGGGATGCTATCATCCAAATGTCTGCCCCTCCCTCATGGTTCTTCCATACACATTCCATCAGCTTCAACACTGCCATTATCCTGTTGTCTCAGATGTACTTGTAGGTGGTGCTAGCTTTTCCCCATGGAATAAGTGCATCCTGAATGTACTCCTGAGGTCATAGGCACGGCCCACAGCCTTCTTATTTTTAAGAAGAGTGGTCATATAGTTCAAATTTAAGACCCCTCAACAATCTTGGGCTCAGGAAGCAATAATTTACTATTTGTAAAAGATTTTGGGGTAGCTATTGTAATTAAACACCCTTTCTGTAAAATGAGAAGACCACTTTCTTTAATGTTCACATGTCAGTGCTCCGTCTTTCCAGACAATACCTTCAGGTAGATAAAGCAGTTCAGCATATGATGCCCCCAAATGCAGTAAACATTTCAATTCTGCCAGCAGCACTGCCTGTATCATGTCACTGTTCTTAACTTCTTCAGAATCACAGAAAGCACATTTCATCCTCATGATTTCAACTCTATAGTTTACATCAATTACATATAAAATAATTGAATGTCCCCAGCTGTATTCAGTTAGCTCCTTTACTTGTCAGCAGCTTGCAGAATGGTAATGTACACTTAAAAAAAGCTTATTTCTACCACATCAAGTACTAGAAGTAACATTCCTTCATGACTGATTCTGTTGAATATTGATATTATTAATGAAATATAGACAAAGATGTCCACATTCCAAATCCTCCAGCAATATCTCTCTTATTTTTTTCTTAACTATACTTTAATCACTTCAGGAGAAATGTCTTAAAATAAAGCAAACAATGTCACTATTCAGTGTCTTTTTAATATTTGATGTTCGTAGTGTTCCTTCCTAGTCTTAATATTTTTAAAATTTTACATCAATTGCTTTACAATACCATGTGAGTGGCTACCAATAAGACATAAGTGCTATTAATACCATTCTTTTCCTGCATTATTTTATAAACTATCTTTACAAACTAAGGTGAACCAAATGTAGCTAGAGGTACATTTCTACTGATATGTCTTACAAACAGATTAATTGTAGACACTGTCCCTCTCTTTTCAAGAAACTTCTCATGGAAGCCACTACCTCTGACCTTAGAAACATCTCTGCATACTTTATGACATTGTTCAGACCATATTTAATTGGACAAGGCCTTCTGTAAAGTCATGTAGGCAAAATGGAACAATATCTTGCTTAGGAGTTGAGTGTTAAAACAGACTATAAGGCTTTCAAGTCTAAACTAAAACAGTTGAAATGCTTCAGGGATGTTGGCTATTAGTATTATCACTCCCTATCTCTGTCTGTTCAATAAAGCAATCACTAGACCACCTTTAAATTCTTGGTGACTTTACACTTTATTTCTCTTTTACTCTTTTTCAGGCCCTACCCCATTCTCTTCCTCTTGATATTTAATATTCATCCTCTGCTTGGTAGCCTAAATCAATGCATGGTAACCAAGACTAAACATGATGACTAAAGAAAGCTTTCCTCTTAAATTTTCAACAACATCATGAAAACAGTCTGTCTACCAGATAGTCACCCAATGGAACCATTGACTTCAGCTCCTCTTGTCCCAAGAACTCTCTCTTTGCTGAAACTAATCTCGAAGGATCTGACATTTTAAGTGCTTCCTTGTTTGCTCTCTCTGCATGTTTACTGCCATCTTACATGCCTAAGCACCCTTCTTAAATGCAAACATGCACACATATACAAAGTCTGCATGAAATCCATGGTTAACATTTACATTAGAAGAGGGAATTCTTGTACAAACTCTAGGTCTTGAAATATTTCAAGGATAAAACATACTGATCATCTTTCAGTATACATATATTCCACATTTAATCAAAATATATTGATTTTTAAGCTCCGATATTCTTTATGATTCAACAGAGTTGCTTTATGATATATATGACATGATCTACTGATACTATACTTAAACATAAATGAGTTTAATTTAATGTAGTTTGTCATATAGTGTTACTGCGGTGATTTTTTAAATTGCAGTTATCCCTGGAAGGGCTGGCTGGTGCAGCAAGGTACTTTGTGGAAAGGTTTTACAATGATGGTTGCAGAGTTAAAACATTGGCAGAGTACCTTACATAAGTACTTGTAAAGGTTGCATTTGTGTGCAACCTGCATTCTGAAGGGGCTGATTTATAATTACGGAGCAATGTTGTTGAATGGACAGATATACTGGGTATGCATGCTAGTGGATGCAATCAGCACACACACACACACACATACACAGTGGATATAAAAAGTATACACACCCCGGTTAAAATGCCAGTTTTTTGTGATATAAAAATGAGACCACAATAAATTATTTCAAAACTTTTCCCACCTTTATTGTGACCTGTACAATTCAATTGAAAAGCAAACAAATCTGTTAGGTGAAAAATACAGAAAAATAAAAAAGTACAATATGCTGGTTGTATACGTGTGCAGACCCTTAAACCAATAATTTGTTTTACAGCATTCAGTCTTGTTGAGTACACACCTGCCATCAATTAAAGAGACTCTGATTAACCCCAAATAAAGTTCAGCTGTCCTAGTAGGATTTTCCTGACATTTACTCAGTTGCCTGCTACAGCAAAAGCCATGGTTCACAGAGAGCTTACAAAGCATCACAGGGATCTCATTGTTGAAAGGTATCAGTCAGGAGAAGGGTACAAAAAAAATTTCACAGCATTGGATATAAAATGGAACACAGTGAAGACAGTCAGCAAAAAGTGGAGAAAATATGGGACAACAGTGACGTTGCAAAGAACTGGACATCTCTCCAAAATTGATGAAAAGACAAGATGAAAACTGGTCAGGTAGGCTGCCAAGAGACCTACAGCAACAATGAAGGAGCTGCAGAAATTTCTGGCAAGTACTGGTTGTGTACTACATAGGTTCATAGGTTCATAGGTGTGTACTAGGCTAATGACCCTGGAGCCTTTACAAGCCTAGCCCATATGATTACCCTGGCATTGTGCCTCCCAACCTTAGTTCCCAGTGCCTCTGTTGAGTAGAGCCACTAGAGTGATCCCCAGGGTGAATTTTCTATTTCCCATCCACTCATCAAGATTTTTCTTGAAGAGGGCCAGTGAGATGCTCTGTTTGACATGTATGGAAAGTCTATTCCATAGCATGGGCAGTTTCTGGGTTATGAACCTGTACCTCCAGCTTGTTCTGTTGATTGTAGTAATGAGGATGAGGTCTCTGGAGCATGTGGTGTGGAGGCATTTGGATTTCTTTACATGTAGCATTTCTAACAGAAATGGGTCAGACATGACTCTGTAAGTCAAGCAGAGATCACCTCTAAGTAGGCGATATGAGAAAGAGAATAGTCGGAGCTTTTTGAGTCTGTTCATATAGGACAAGTGTTTAAGGCCCAAGATCCTCTTTGTGAGGTACTTTTGCGGCCTCTCCAGTTGTTGCAGGTGTTTAGTGAGGTACATGCCAAATGGGGCATTGTACTTGATGATTGGCCTATTGAGGGAAGAGTAGAGGGAGACAATGACCTCTTTCTTCCTGGATGCAAAACCCTTAGTAATGAGATGTGCCATATAGAAGGACTTTTTGACCACAGTGGCAATGTGGTGGTCAAAAGAGAGGTTGCTGTCAACCTGTGTTCCCAGTGCTCTTATAATGCATTTTGTGTTCAGTGGTTGACCATCGATGTGATAATTCATGGGAACTGGGTTTTTCCCAAAGGGGATGATGACACATGTTTTGGCATTGAGCTTAAGGCCATGATTCTGACACCAGTCATCGTTCTCAGTGAGGGATTTCTGTAGAATATCAACATCACTTGGGTAGTTAATATTAGCTCCCAACTTGCAATCATCTGTGAACTTTGTCAGCCAGAGTCCCTTCGTGTTGGCCTGGACTTCAGAAAAGTAGATACCAAACAGGAGAGGACCCAGGACCGAACCCTGTGAGATTCCACTCATGACTGGTCCACATGTAACAACAACCTCCCATATTCTTCATATGTCTGGACTGTGGGGTAGGGTTGCAAGACAGAAGCCTTTCCTTACACAGAAAGACATCCAGGCCCAGCTAAAATTTGCAAAATAATACATCAAGTCTCCCAAAAGCACATGTGAAAATGTGTTATGGTCTGATGAGACCAAGGTTGAACTTTTTAGCCGCAATTCCAAAAGGTATGTTTGGTGCAAAAACAACACTTCACATCAACAAAAGAATACCATCCCCACGGTGAACCATGCTGGTAGCAGTGTCATGCTCTGGGGTTGCTTTTCTTCAGCTGGAACTGGAACTTTAGTCAAGGTGGAGAGAATTATGAACAGTTTCAAATAGCAGTCACTTTTGGCCCAAAACCTTCAGGTATCTGCCAGAAAGCAGAAGATGAAGAGGAATTTCACCTTTCAACATGACAATGACCCCAAGCATACTTCCAAATCAACAAAAGAGTGGCTTCACCTGAACAAAATTAAAGTTTTGGAATGGCCCAGCCACAGCCCAGACCTAAATCCAATAGAAAGTCTGTGGGGTGACCTGAAGAGGGCTGTGGACAAGAGATGCCCACACAATCTGACAGTTTCGGAGCACTATTGCAAGGAAGAGTGGCCAAAGTCAAGATGTGCCATACTGATAAACTCCTAACCAAGACTGAATGGTGTAATTAAATCAAAAGGTGCATCAACAAAGTATTAATTTAAGGGTGTGTGCACTTATGCAACCAGCGTATTGTATGTTTTTTTACATTTTTTCCCCTAAGAATTGTACAGGTTATAGGTCACATTAAAGCTTGGAAAAGTTTTGAAATGATTTATTGTGGTCTCATTTTTATATATCATAAAAAAGTGACATTTTAACAGGGGTGTGTAAACTTTTTATAGCCACAGTATAAATATATATATATATATATATATATATATATATAAAATATATATATATGTATATGTATGTCTATATATATATATATATATATATATATATATATATATAAACATATATATATATATATATATATATATAGGGGAGTGCTACAGAATCCTGAAAGCCCAAAATCCTGAGACCAAAATCTCGAAGGTTCATATTAGTGAAAACCCAAAATATTGAAAACACACAGGATACTAACACTTACTATATTCCAGCACAACTACATACAGAAACAAATAAAAGACAAACCACATTACTCTTCTTCAAGTATAAGCAAGGGGGCAAGCCCCCCTACACCCCCCATGTGGGGGGTGCCCCCCCCACACTCCCTGTTACTTAGATATATCAACTCTGAGATTGCATTTAGTGTAGTGAAGTGTGGTCTCGGAGTTGATATATTTAAGAAGCAGGAGGTGCAGGGGGGCTTGCCCCCCTGCATATAGTTGAAGGGTAATATGTTTCCGTATGTACTTGTGCTGGAATATAGTAAGTGTTGGTATCCTGTGTGTTTTCAGGATTTTGAGTTTTCGTAATGAGGGGATAGAGCATGAGGTTGCTGGGACCATAGGGTAAGGAATGAAGTAAATCCATCAGTCAGAGGCTCGGAGTATGAGTTGCAGAGAACTGAGGGAGTTGGTTGTATGTGCACTAAAGTATGATGGTGAGGAGCTCAAAGGATGACCATGCTGATGCTATAACTGAAAGTGAGTAGCGAACTTCTAGGAGAATCTCCAACTCCATGAAACATTAAATATTATTTATTTTATTTATTTTTATATTTGTTAGCTCATTTAGTCTGACTAGGCCCAGAAACCCCTTTTTCAGTTGAGACCCGAGGAGAAAAGCTCCAGGGAAGTAATTATAAAAATAAGGAAAAAAAACTAACAATTCAAGTTGTAAGATACTTAATAGCACAGAAACAGAGAAAGAGAAATATACACCAGGAATATTTACAAGGCCAAAGTGCAGTATTTTGAGAATGCATTAGCAAAATGCCTCAGAAATCTGGTTAGCATTAAATTATATACAAGGAAGCATAGCAATGCTTTAAAATAAAAAAAAAAATATTTTCTAATATGTAATATACAATTCAGAGTAACATCAAGACATAGTACATCAAAGATGCATTTAATAGCATAGGTATTAACTGCAGAGAGAGTAATATGTGTAGACAGTTTAAATAGGAAATACTAGGCAGATATGGTAATCAAGAGAAGAAAAATTCATTAGGTAATTTCCTGGCAAGTATAGATCCATGCATGTTGGAAATGAATTATTAGTTGCTTTTTGAATTTGCCACTTTTGGTAATGGAGCAATGGATGTTTACATTCCATGAGTATGCAAGTGAATGACTGTAAAGTATTTTTCCAATATTTTTGTTTGGATTGGTCACCTGAAGTAGGTTTTGTTGTATGCTTCTGAGGTCATGATTGGTTGTGTAGGGTGTAAGTATAGATATAAGGGTAGGGCAGGAGTTGGGGCTATCTAGGATGATATGTGCAATTTGCAGTTGTGATATTTGAAGCATATCGGGGAGCTCAGGCCATCTTAAGCTTTTCAGGGATATACAATGATGGGATTTGTAGCTATTACTGGCTGCAAATATTGCTGTCTTGTTATAGGTGGCTTCTAGTTTGAGTAAGAGATTTTTTTGGAGGTTTGTAAGTATGAGGGCAGCATATAGCAGGGATGGTAGAATAAATGTTTGAGCTAGTATAGGTCTAGATTTGTTAGGTATATATTCGTTGTTGTGATACAGAAGTCCTAGAAAAGAGAAAGCAGATTGTTAATCATAGTGTAAGACATAGTGTTCTTCTGTAAGATTAAGAACCATTGAGGAAAACATGCACATGTTTTGATATTCTTTATAACACTGTGAATGATGTTGTGCAAAATAGGAGGAAGAAGAGAAGAATTTGAGCTGGAGGTAAAAAGGAGGACAGATGAGTTTCAAAGTAACACAGAAGGGGTTAGGGGTAAAATGGACAGAAAGGAGATGAAGTGAGCTGAGCCTGGAATTGACAAAAAAACTCCATTAACTGAAAAGTAAGCAAGGATGATATATTTTTTTTTTTTTTTTTTGTGCTTGGATCTCCTTTAAGTCTAATTGAAGGGTGAAAGATGTAAACACATTGTGGAGAAATGCTGATGGGCATGAAAGACTGGAATAAAATGGGTCTTTTCACTTGGGCCTGAACTGAACTGTGGCTCAAAAAGGGAGTTTAAGTAAAATTAAGAGGCATTTCCTTTGGACATTGCTGTTGGGACAATGGACTGAATTTATAAAAGTTCCCACGAGGTGTACTCCTCCCAGTAAATTTTTCAACTTCACAGACAGTCCTACCATAGTGCTTTTGCATGAAGATATTCAGCACTGCCACATGCTTTATCAGTGGTCATGTTGCAGGCTAAAGATGTAGCCCTGGGGAAGAAGTGTATGGTAATTAGCTTAAGTACTCTCCCTACAACTGCCATCGGTAAGGCATTAACACAGCCAAGCACAAAAAGGAGCAAGGCCACACCTGGCTGCTTCCAGTAATAGACATCTCTAAAAGGCTGTGTTCATCCATTGCAGAAGAGGTAAGTGCTAGGGTGTTTAGTGGTAATGCAGTGCTACAAAGAGTGTGTAAGTGTGTATGCAAGGGGTTGTATGTGTTAGTGTGCACCTGCCAGGGAGGTAGTTAGGGAAGTTAGTGAAGTTAGGTAGGTGTGTGTGTGTGTGTGTGTGTGTGTGTGTGTGTGTGTGTGTGTGTGTTTGTGTGCCGGTGTGTGTGAATGAATAATTGTGTCTCTGAGTGTAATCAGATGGAGACTGGACTGTTTTGTCTGTGTGTGTAGGTAGAATATGTGCGTGGGTCACGGTGATTGTCATAATTCCACACACTCCTAGACTAATAAGCATTGTCTCCAACACTGAGTGGGATGAAACCAATAGCCACCAGGGACATCTCCTTAAACAGAAAGGGGATAGGGGGTAGGAAGGATACCTCTTTAAACTTGTGCCTTAGCATCACTTAAACAGAATGGGGATTGAGAAGTGGGAGGAACCACTAGATACCAGAGATACTTCTTTAAACTCAAGCCTGAGTTGCACTTAAACAGAACAGAGATCAGAGGATAATTGGTAAAAATAAAAAAAAAAACCCTGACAATTCAAGTTATAGTCACTACACGGGATAAGTCTTTAGCTATATGCTTTAGTGACATACAGGGTCGGGAGTTACACAAGATCCAAAGTATTACTCTACATAATTTGCCTAAAAGGTACTTAAAATACAACATGGGGGGGGACTAGACACAGTAGGTACTCTACATGGTGTGAAAGACACTAAAGCAGATTCCTACCCTGTACCCCCAAACCTCCCATATAGGATATTAGTCAGCTGCACCACCACTGGACAGGAGGGAAAGCATGTTAAAAAGAAATAAGGGAGAAAAAAAACATCAACTACAATGGCATTTGAATTTTGCACCCTTAGCACATGAAACCCCAGTATTAACATACTGTACTCCCTAATAAGTTGGGAAAGTAGGGTTTTTTATTAACATATATTGATGACTGTGGGCATTATGAAAAGCCTGC
Source organism: Protopterus annectens (assembly GCF_019279795.1). Taxonomy (NCBI): domain Eukaryota; kingdom Metazoa; phylum Chordata; order Ceratodontiformes; family Protopteridae; genus Protopterus; species Protopterus annectens. Next base: position 966,163,615 of record NC_056745.1, on the reverse strand, counting down.
AATTGTTTATGACTTATGAAGGAGAGTTACTGGGAATGTTAAGCATATGTCATAACTTCATAGTGAAAGACATTAGGACAAAATTCAAAACTAATAGCGGTGCAAAGTCATTGAGGGATTTTAAATATTCCTCCCACAAACTAGGATAACAGTTCTTGCACTATCATGCATTTACTAAAGGATATGAAATGTGAAACCTGAGTGTCTGGCATTAAAAACTGGCTGCAATCTTCTGTAGATTACCAGGGCGGAGAAAAGAGAAACATCATGGACACTCTAACAACATGGATAAGTATGGGGTGTGTGTGTGTGTGTGTGTGTGTGTGTGTGTGTGTGTGTGTGTGTGTGTGTGTGTGTGTGTGTGTGTGTGTGTGTGTGTGTGTGTGTGTGTGTGTGTGTGTGTGTGTGTTTACCAGAAACTGAATGATGGGGTAGTGCCTTTGCTAACATGATGCAGCCACCACTATTATCAATAGCAGGAAAATGCTGATCTGCATACACCATAGTTAACTGCAATTCAGAGGCATACAAATTAGTCAATAATGAGGCCTTTCCTCTTTGTGTTTAAAGTGTCTCTGTGTCAGAAATCTCTGCATCATGGAAACAGTGCCTTTTTACAAAACCCTTTAACATGTACTGTGGGGTTCTTTATGAATCCACAGGAAAGTTTTTATAGAGGTTCTTTCACAATAGGCCATTGAACATTCATGGACATGACTTGAACTTCCTCAGTTTTTGTATATTTTTTGAAGGCAGGGTGGTTTAGCAAGCAAAGTTCATATGAAAGTAAATGCAACTGTTTATCTGAATAACAGGGGTCATCTTGGAAAAAGATGTTAGGATACTTCAGGGAATTTTGTACACTTTTAAAATAACTGTTTTGTAAGAAAATTGGAAATGTTATTTTTTTCTGTTCTTACATGCCCATCACATTTGTTTTTATTATTATGAAAAAGAATAATTTTAATGTTGAAAGTGTTCATAATATCTTTATATATCAGGTTTGATGGGTTTGCACAATCATGAAGTGTTGTAAAAGGTAACAGGGAACTACTGTGTTGATACATGGTTTAAGGAAACCAGAGTTTTATTTCTGAACAATAGAGAAACCATACAATATTTTCTTACTCTGGTCATAGTAATAGTTAGTCTTCTGAGGGCATACACTGAAAAAAACAAGAAAAATGGTGCCTGGAAAAAAGTAACTCTAACCAAGATTTTTTCCTGAATTGGGAGGGTAGGGACATGATGGTGAAACTGGAAAGAATGGAGAACAATTTACAGTAAAATGAAAAGGATACTTTGAATAAAAATTTGTAATGAAGATTATTGGTAAGGGAACTGCAGTTAAGACTAAGCAAACATGACATTTGCAAATTTCTGGAAGTAGTGACCTACTTTAGTTTAGAAGTGCTCGCAGGGAGAGACTGAGCATTAAATGAAGGACCATGAAAGCCAGCAATGGCTTTTAGAAAGTGAGTTAAAGAAACCATGGAGGGAATGGTAATTCAAGTGTATAATTGTCAGGTCACAAGTGGGATGAACTAAATGGAAAAGTAAGACAGAAAGAGAGAGAGCAAGACAGAAAATGCAAGAACAGATAAGAAAAGAGGGAAGGACTGAAAGAGTGTACAGGAGAGACAAAAGATAAGGAGGATAAGGAAACTACAGGAAAGGTGCAAGCCACGTTCATACTGTAAGAAGAAGCAGCTGAAAAACCACCATCATCAGCCCCTTTTCCCCATTTTTCTGCATAGGATCAGGGTGTAGTATGAACTGTTGACTCTCTCTCTTGATTCAGTGCCATTCTCACAACTTGATCATATCTAATCCTAGCTCATCTGAGTGCTGTTTTCCTTGACTTCATTTTCCTTTGTGCTGTACTTACTTCTTCTTGGGAGGGTTCTTCTTCCTCTTTCATCATAAGCTGTGTACAGGGCAATACAGTTTCTGAGAGGTTTTCTGCATTCAAATAGGTTCATAGGTTCATAAGTTCATACTAGGCTATCTGCCCTAGGGCATTTATAAGCCTAGCCAGAGTGTATTTGGCTTTTGCCACCCATTTTAAATTAATTTTGCTATGCCCTTTTTCGAGGTTAGTATACTGTGCCTCTGTCTAACAGTGACACAGAAGTGATACCCGGGGTAAACCTGCGATCTCCCATCCACTCATCAAGATTCCTCTTGAAGAGAGTCAATGAGGGACTCTGCCTATCCTGGACTGGGATTTTATTCCAGAGTGAAGGGAGCCTCTGGGTTATGAATCTGTCCCTCCAGCATGTCCTATTTATTTCAGTGCTGAGGTTCAAGTCTCTCAAGCGCATAGCTCGATGAGATTTGGATTTTCTGAGGTGCAGCATGTCCATTAATTCCGGGTTGGACGTGGCTTTATACGTCAGGCACAGATCGCCTCTGAGCAGGTGGTATGCCACTGAGTAGAGCTGGAGTTTCTTTATATATGGCATCTGTTTGAGCCCTTTGATCCTCTTGGTGAGGTACTTTTGGGGTCTTTCCAGTTGCTGCAGGTGTCTGGTAAGGTACATCCCAAAAGGGGCATTGTACTCAATTATGGGCCTGATGAGGGATGAGTAAAGAGGCACGATGACCTCCCCTGATCTAGATGTCAATCCCTTCATGATTAGGTGGGCTATATAAAATGTTTTTCTAACACTTTGGCCACGTGGTTGTCAAATGAGAGACTGCTATCAACTTGGGTCCCCAGGTCCCTAATTAATTCTTCTGTACTTAATGGATTACCACCTATGTGGCAATTTGTGTGCACTTTGTTTTTGCCAAAGGGGATGACTATACACTTTTTGGCGTTTAGCTTGAGGCCATGGCTCTGGCACCAGTTGTCTGTTTCTATGAGTCCCTTTTGGAGGATGCTTGTGTCAGCTGGAGAGTCGATTATGGCGCCCAGTTTGCAGTCATCTGTGAACTTGGTCAGCCACAGTCCTTCCATGTTGGCCTGTACCTTCGAGAAATATATACCGAATAAGAGAGGTCCCAGGACTGAGCCTTGTGGGATGCCACTTGTAACTGGTTTGGAGTCTGACATGGCTCCAGCAATTCTAACCATGTGGGTTCTGTCCTTGAGCCAGTTTGCAACCCATCTAGTGACACAGGGGTTTATATTTAAGCTGGTGAGCTTATCTATAATGCCTGAGTGGGGTATTGTATCGAAGGCTTTTGTGAGGTCCAGGTAGGCTGTGTGGACCACCTTCCCCTCGTCAGTGGCCTTGGTGACTGTTTCAAAGAAATCAACCAGGTTTAAGAGGCAGGATCTGCCCTTAACAAAGCCAAACTGGGTAGGATCCAGTGTCTGTAGGTCCCCAATATCTTTATTTATGAGGTCCATGATGATCCTTTCCATAGCTTTGCAGACCAAGCTAGTCAGGCTTATGGGGCGATAGTTTCCAGGATCCGTTGAGGCACCACCTTTGTGGAGAGCGACCACTGTTGCTGTACGCCACTCTTTGGGTACATTTCCTGTAGTAAGGCTGAGACTGAACAGTA
>NC_056745.1:965987599-966157599 GCF_019279795.1 Protopterus annectens | reverse complement strand
ACTCTACAACACTACTTTCTATAAGTTACAGTAATTATTGTTATCACAAGCAAGTCACAGGAGAAGGGAATCCCACATCATGTCTATGGCTTACAATTTAGTATAATGCGATTCAGTCAATTGAGTTTGCCGTATTTTGAAAATTCAGTATTATGGTCTCAGTCAAATAAAATTTAGTCAAATGAGATTTGTGAAGTAGAGCCACACACACACACACACACACACATATATATATATATATATATATATATATATATATATATATATATATAGTACAAAACCTTAGTCATAGATATGAGACAGTCAGAAATAAGAGGTGATGAGTGGAAATATATAACATTGACTATGGACCTTTTTGTTGATGTTATTTTAATATTATATAACACAGGAGAATAATTTGGGATTCTGTCAAGATTTAGAATCACTACAGAAATGTAAAAAGCAACTGTAATAAATATGTCAGAACAGAGGCAAACTATAACAAAGTTCCCAAAATGTGGGAAGATGTGAGTATCATGTATTTGGGAGTATGATTAATGGATAACTATCAGGAATCTGTAGAAAAGATTTATGACATAGTGTTGGCTACATGCAAAGTACTGTGCAGAAATGGAAGCAACTCAGTCTGGATATCAATCGTCAGGTTTAAGTGTTACACTGGCATGTGACACCCTAGGATCTATGCCTGTGGTAGACATTCTAGACCACACAGAGGGGGTGGGGGAGAGCATGTGATGAAGAACATTAAAAATTCAATGAGATATTTTATATGAGGGAAAGAGAATACCAGAGTGAAGTGTGAGAGAACAATGTTGACAAAGGAGTTAAGGGAAATGGAACCCCCACACATTATAAAGTATTTAAGAGCTATTAATTTATCAGCAAGGTACAAAGCTAGTGATTATGAAGTAATATGGAAAATCATGCTTCAAAAAAGCATGGTATATATAGGAGAGAGGGATATTTGGAGGTTATTTGGCAGAAAGGTGTGGCAGAACCAGCTAAGCCAGCAAAAGAATTCCTAGAAAGAGAGCTTGGAAGGACTTTCCAAAGCACTTGTTTGAGGGGATGATTCAGGGGTATATTAACAATACAGTTTTCAATGACTGATCCTAGGCCTGGTACACCAAATGGCAGATGGAGACTGTTGAGAACAGAGGTTAAGTATTAGCAGCATGTTGTTTTTGTGGCTGGAGAAATAATCAGACAATGGGAAGACCTATTATTTGAGTATGATGTATCTATATGGAGTTACCTAAAATATCAGGCTGTAAGGGAAGAAACATAGAGGACAAATTGGATTAAGATAACTGAATAAGAATGGCTGGGGATGATAAAATGAATAATGGAGAAAAAGCAAAAAGATGGAGCTGAGCGAGGGGTAATCTCAAGATTATATAAGGCTTTATGGAAGGAAATAACTACATATTATAGGAGATTTGAAAAGAAATGGAGTAGGATACTTGGATAGGAAATAGGAGAAAATGCATGGAAGGAAAAGGCCCTATAATTAAGACAATTTTGTATCTCTCCCTCCTGGAAATGTTAGCATAATTATTTTTGTACACTTGAAAGGAGACAAAGAATGTCCCATCAAGCAGATGACAGATATTGTAGATTCAGCAAAGAAGATACAGGAAACTACATAGATACGTGTTTTGGAAGTGTGAAATAACAGGGAGATGTTGGCTGGATACACAGAGGCTGGTTCAGGCAATAGGCGTGATGGAATGATGTTAACAGAGGAAAGCTATTTTCTGGCTATTATGGAGCAAAGGAAAGAGTTACTTTGGATTATTTTGCTGATGTTGATGAAGGCCACAATGAAAAGATGGAAAAGCACAGAGGCTCCCATGATAACAGAATCACAGCAATTAGTAGATAACTTACGTGAGAAGAAACAGCAGGAAACTAAAGGGCCAAAGCACAAATTTATCAGTCACTGGCTACACTAGACGCAATATATGGATGAGGAACATAGAATAAGGAATATGATCAAAAAGTGAACAGCACTTAAAACTGCAATCACAAAAGTGCAGGTAAACTGATTTCTAAACTAAAATCATCAATGTAATATGGCAGTCAACTCCTCTTACTTTGAGTTAGAAGATCTTGGAGTTAACATATCTACACGCACACACACACACACACACACACACACACACACACATATATATATATATATATATATGTGTGTGTGTGTAGCTGTGTGTGTGTGTAGGGGGGGTCTATCTTGTATTACTGAAATTACACTTTACTGAACCTTAAAACAATTAGATGACTACACAGAAAGCCTACATTAATGAATAGTCATAGCACCAGAATTTTAATCTGGGAAAGGAGGCAGTGGGCCAACATGTGGAAATTTGGCCTTTTCCCCACTACTGTGCGATCTTGGAATTGGTATATTTAGTTAGGGGTGGGGGTGGGGTGAAGCCCCCCCCCACTTGAGTGGGTTTGATATGCTTCGGTGTGTTTGTTTCTAATGTTGGCCAACTGCCTCCTTTCCCTGATTAAAATTCCAGTGATGTGACAGTTTATTAAAGAAGGTTTTCAGCATAGTTGTCTCATCGTTTTAAAGTTCAGTAAAGTGCAATTTCAGTAATGCAAAGTAGACCCATACATATATGCATATATATATATATATATATATATATATATACATATATATATATATATATATATATATATATATATATATATATATATATGTACATGTGTGCGTCTATGTGTGTATATACGCAGATCATATTTAGAAAGTTAAAGCAAATTTCAGTTTTAAAAATCTCACTGAGAACTTGCACTTTTGTCTTTGCAATTTTCAATGTCAGTTACCATTTGATTACATACTTGTCATTAATTGATATATAGACATGCACACACAGATGTGTGTGTGTGTGTGTGTGTGTGTGTGTGTGTGTGCATGTATGTGTATGTATACATATATATATATATATATATATATATATATGTGTGTATATATATATATATATATATATATATATATATATATATAGCATACTTGCATAGTGTGTGCAAAGTAAAGACCACAGCAGTAAACTTGCAGTGAGGAAAGAATCTAAATGACACTTATATAGCTCTTGTTGCAGACAGATGCAACATCTCAAGCAATGCTATTTCCACAGTGCTAAAACATTTAGGTGTGACTAGAATTGGACTGCCTCAGAATTTTCCCAATAATTCAGATATGATGAATAGTTACTGGACTGTGAAATTATAAGAATTCTTTTCCTCGCTATCCACTGTTGTACCTTAAATAATACCTGCAGTAACACAACTAATATGTTACTATTTATGAAATGGGATGTGTTCACTTTGAGTGCCCAAAGAAATACCTGGGGAAATGCTAAATTAAAATAATACTCACAAATCATAAAGCAGGTATATTAGTCATTAAGGCCTGCTCTTCTTAGTTTTGCCACTTTTGCCCTTTTTTTCTGATAGACTGATCTAGATTTGGTCAGACTGAAATATCCCTATTAGAATAATATCGTAATGCATGCTGACACCAGAATTTTGAACTTATCTTTAGCCTTTTCTTATCAGCCGGTGGAGAGTGGCACTAAATACCTCTCAGAATGCAAAAGCATTAACACTAGTAGGCTAATGTGTGTTTGTGAGTTATATACAGTTTCCACCTCTCAGCTTGCTTACTTGCGTACCTCTCAACCTCTTAGAGCACGGAATCTGGACAAAGCTGTAAATAAAAGTGGGGAAAGGCCCTAAAATAGGGACAGTTTTTAAATATTGCTCTTAGAAACATAGGAAGTTGATAGAATAACAGGTTTTGTATTGGCATGGATTTTTCTGAAGGGTGTGAAGTCTGAAACTCAAATGTGTCATTATTTTCTAACCTTGATATTTAAAGATGTGCCACTAACTTGCCAGAAAACCACAATTTTATGAATGGACCAAAAATATGAGGCAAAAATCTGGACATTCTGCAAAAATCTGTATAGTTGAGAGGTACACTTACTATGGCACTATATTAGTACCAGTATTTATGGGTTGTATACTTCCTCAGTAATAGAAGAGAAGGCCATAGATCACAATTGAAAATTCAGTGGAAATTGTCACTTCACAGCAGATGCACATGTGGAACAAAGCAGGATAGCAGAATCTGAGGCTGGAAAAAGGTGCTTTTAAACCATGTGCAAGGGAAATAGTAAACACATGTAAAAGAAAAATGCAATATTCTGTGAATAATTAGACTGGCTGTGAGGGGCACATCTGATGGGATTGCAGTGGAAAAGAAGTACAGGTAAAAGGAATAGTGCATTACCAGCAAGTCAAGGTAATACATCCTAAAATTGATATGAAGATGCTCTTTTTCAAAGGCAAGGTGGTTACTGGAATGTATGGTAGAAATTAAGAGAGGTGGGACCTCTATAGCAGCTCTGGATTCCTGGATGAAAGGGTTAAAGGTTGGCGGTTAGCTGCCTTACTCAAACTAAAACACTTAGACTAGACAGGCTCCCAGTGTCCTTCTGTTTTAGTTTATGTAATGTAATACAGTCAGCCACATTCAGACTTACAGAAGCAGGAAACGTGGGGCTGCTGTCCTCAAGTCTTGGAAACTTAATCTTTGAGGTTAGTGTGAACTTTGGGGACACAGCACACGTGGAAACTATCATGAGAACAGGGAAATGTAGTGCTACTCTTCTTTTAACAGTAGTTCAAAGAAAACAAAGAGTTCCATATCAGTATTGACATGCTACAACTCAATAAAACAGTGTGGCTAGATGAAAAAAAAAACAGCACAGCAAAAATAAAGTGCTGCAAAGGCTAAAGCACTGGTACAATACAAAAACAAGGGGATAAGTCAGTAAATGCCCCCTCCCCACAAACACATGCACACACACACAGACACACAGCCACACAGACACACACGCACGCGCACACACATGCACACGCGCGCATACACACACACACACACACACACACACACACACACACGCTCATTGTAAAACAGATGAAGAGTAACATTATGTGCATCTGTTGTACCATCATCTTATATGATGTATAAGATAATTGGGTATTTTTTTAAAAAAAAAAAAACAAAAAACAAAAACAAAATAAGTAGGATTAGCAAGGTATCCTACACATTAAAACAAAAAGCATACAAAGATGAAGAGGTAGAAATGCTTGCATAGTAATATAACAGTGGTTGGGACAAAAACATGCAAATCCCATTCATGCAAGTAGCAGAAAAAAGACATTTTGTTAAAATAAACAAAAAAGAAATGCTTTATATCTAAGAATTTTACAAAGTCAAAACTGACAATCTTGACTGAAAATAAGGAACTGTAAGAAAAGGCTATATTTTAGCAATGAAAGCTTACCTTTCTGAGTGGTATTCATGAGTAGAAATGTGTAAGACATGCTTAATTTTTGGCTCTGTCATCATAGCACCACTTAGCATTTTTAGCAATCCCCTTTTAGGTCATCACAACACATCACCAATAAGTCAAGACAGTTGTTCTTCTAGGAAAACATGTTAACATGCCCTAAACACAATACTGTATTATTGCTCTTGATAACTGTAGTAGGTTTCCATATCTGAAATTTTGCCATGCAGTAGCAAGGGCAGATCAGAACTTCTGACTCTAAACTAAGTTGTTAAATCATGCTATTAAAAGAAATACTATAGAGCAAATTCCTCCTTTTCCTGTAACTTAGCGTCCCACTTGCTATAGCCAGACTTAATTTATTAGTAAGATTTTTAGAAAATCAGTTGAGTCACATAAGAGAGTTTACTACTATTCCTGAATTGGCATATTGTTTTCCTGTCTTGCCATTTACAGATCCATTTAGCATAGTGCACAGCATTAGTGAACCTAATTGGTAAGACTGGGAAATAGGTACTGTATTACAGTATATTTCCCAGGAAAGTCAGGGATAATTATAAAAAATGTAATAAATGTATTTACAATAGTCATCTACTGAGCATTCCTTACAATCTATAACAGCATAGGCAACCTTCTCCTCAATATCTTTCTCATGACCTCATACAATTTTACTTTAAATGAATTTCTTTGTTTCACAGAACAGTATTCTCCATCGACTGTCACCTCTATTTCTGAGAGCATCGTTTACAAATCCATTTCTAAGCATGAAGGCAGTACTTCTCTTGAATAGAGATAAGGTACAAATTCTTATGTTACAGAAAACTAAATGCTGCATTATGTTAATAAGCTGGTCTACAGACATTTTTTAACTGGGAGTTATTATTGCCAGCAGCATCTGTCAACAAACTGGTATGTTTTATAAATCTCGAGAGTCATGGACTATGCAGAAACTTCAGTAGTGAATTGTGAAAGGCCTGAAAAAAAAAATCACAAAAACCTTCTGGAAGACATGTTAAACAGGCAAATACTTGGGGACATATAGGTGTTGCTATGGATATTTCAACTGTCTTGTAGAAGGAGCAGCTATAATGTGTCAATTGTTAACTGGTAAAGTGACTGCCCGCCTGCCATTGAATTTTCTTTAGTCATACTTATGAATGATAGCAATTGAAAGCAGCAATTAGACAAGCAGCAGTAATCAGCTAATCAGTCGACTCAAAGGACTTACAACTCAAGACTGACAAAGTGTGATGAGGCTGTCATGATGAAAAGACAGAAAGTGGTACGACTTCAGGATGGCTTTTGTGTGACATTTCCAAGATACTTACACTTGACTGCAACTACGTTTCATGCAGAAACAAACACAATTTGTTTTAATTCAGTTTACATGTTCCTCATACCTTAGGAAAATTAAAAGCACAATGATATACCATAAATCATGCTAACAGAGCATTTTATTTTTAGGTAAACCTATGGATGATTTCTGAGCCTCATATGAATGCACTTGCACCTCATAAAATACAGTGGGTATCTGCAATTAATAAACCAAGATATAACTTATTAATTTTTTACCTGGAACACTTGGAGTTCTTCTAGCACAACTTCTTCTTTTATCCAATTTCCTTTTGCAATACTCACAACTTTAAGTACACTGCCAACATCTGTAATAAATAAATATTTATTTATTAAACATTAATTATTATTCTTATAATCTTCATTCCTAGTAAATAAAATTGTGCCACTTAAAACATACAGTAGTACAACTTATTTGGCTAATAACTAGGCTAGTTTGTTCAAATTAGATTTTTAGACATGATTTCTTTAAAAAACTAACGCATGAAATGTGCAGCTCTCTTTCTTTCTTTCTTTCTTTCTTTCTTTCTTTCGTTCTTTCTTTTTCTTTCATTCTTCCTTTCTTACTTTTGGCAAGTAATTAGTCTAAGAGCCAGTTTTAGGTGACATCTGGAATGCGAAGATTTGCACAAAAATGCAGATTGTCAAAAACTAAGGTAAAGTGGCAAATGGAATGCAACTCACATGGAAAACCAATTAACAGTAATGCAGACTGTCCGAAGTTTAGGTAAAGTGGCAAATGGAACACAACTCACTGAGAAAGACAATTATAAATAATGCAGTTTGTCAGAAACTGAGGTAAGTGGCAAATGGAACACAACACACAGGGAAAAACAATTAATGATTTTCCTTGACCGAAAAATGATTTAGGGAATAACTCGACAGAAAGTTGTGGCTCAGAAACGAGAGTAAATCTTAACTCCCATCTGGAAGCTCCAAGGTTTGCATACTAAATCACTTCAAATCCTCAAAATAACTGACCTTGAAACAGTACTTTTTTTTAAAGAGGCTTTATTTGAATTTGCGCTTTTTGTCTTACAGACTTCATAAGATCAGGAAAATTGATTGCAAAATAAGATATGTTAGGAAAACATCATATAATAAACGATGTTTAACAAAGTTTACAATATTGATTTTTCTATAAATGAAATGAAGTCAGAGACAGGATAAGGTCTCAGAAGTACTGTACATGATGCAAGATGGAGCAGGTGAATATTAGATCATTAACAGCTGTAAAAAGATCCTAGGAAGCAGTAGAAAGTCCTAAAGGATCTGTTAACTAACCAGAAATATCAAATAGAAATACTAACTGTGAAGAGAGACAGACTGTCACAAAACAGAGTAAAAAGGTAGAATGTGCACTGATCTTTCAAGTTGATAGCGGTAGATATTGGTAAAAAACGTATTAGTGACTTAGGGATAAGGTCAAAGTCTTTATGAAATGGAACATACTGGAGGAAAAAAAGTACATCAGCAGGAATGAAACTTTATTCTTTCATTGTTAAACACTAGACGTTAACTGTGTGAGTGTAGCTTAGAGTATAAACCTATCCAATTATCTGATAGGGAATATGGTACATGAAAAGGTAATGAACTAGTGAGTATAATTGAATATGTCAACAAGTGTTTTGAAGCTGAAGTAATATGAATAGCCCAGGATAAAGAAAACAATATATATATATATATATATATATATATATATATATATATATATATATATATATATATATATATATATATATATATATATATATACACACACACACACCATTGCATTGACTCCATGATTCTATAAACCTGGAGGCATAAACACTGAACTATGTAATATTTATATAGTGCCATTTCTTAAGTATTTCTGATACCAGCCATTGCAATTATTTTGTTCACAGCTGAAAAGTATCCACTGGTTCATCCTACTTACAGATAAAAGTGCTGTAGAAGGGAATTATAAGTTCTCATTCTAGAGTAAGTATAATAATGAAGTGGTAGCCAGCCGTCTCCTTCTCCTTAATCACATTGACTGGGATAAGGTCCTATACTGACATGATGGTTATAGCTGACAGATAGTTACTTGGCGTTACAGAAATGTATGTAGCATGTAAGAGAAAATAAGCTATTTTTGGTCTTAACCTAACTGAATTAAACTAGATACTCTTTTAAACAAGCCAGACATAGCAACACTGATCATCATGAAATTAATGATGAGCCATTTGTATTCCTGACTTTAAATTAAATAAAGAACATTCTAGAGGAAGATTCCAAAATGTCAACATGGTATCTTACTGTCATGAAAACTTGCAGAGGAGACAGACCTAGGAAAAAAGTGGACATAGAACAAGTTGTTTTTAACAGCAGTCTGAGAATAAAATTTTCAACAGTTCAGGAAAGAAAACATGCAAAAAAAATAAAAACACAAGCTTCTAAAAAGGAAAAGTCAGAGCCATAGTTCAGTCACTAAGGAGGAGGAAGCTCCCAATTCCTTCATATCAAAGGTGAACCGCAAAAAAAAAAAAAAAAAAAAAAAAAAAAAGTTCTCTTCTTCACCCTGGTGTGCGTCACCTCCTTCTCTTAAAAAGCACTAAGTTTAGTCATGCGAAAAACTGTAGCGACCAGCTTGCTATATAAGATATTTCAGATATGACACACTGAAGCAAGAGCTTCAGTCCTGACTGCAAAATCAATATTTCATTTCCATGCCAGGATTCAGAAGTGCTGGTACAAAAAAGAATGCCTGTACTCCACTACTGATCAATCGCCATCAGTTGATTGCACCCCCCAATACCTTGTGCCTGAGGTGACTGCCCTCTTTTCCCCATCCTATACTTTTTTGAGTGAAACAAATTATTTTTCATGAAAGGTAAAATCTTTTATCTTCCAAGCAGGAGTCTGCTTTTTATACCACTAAAATTATTAAAACCAAATTTGAGTTGGGAAAAGAGAAATCTCTTAGGCTAGCAGCTCCCAGACAGGTTTCAAATTTCTATGTCATGCACTGCTGAATTCAAATAAAAAAGAACACTGTTCATACCACATCTGAGTAATACAGTTTGAGGCTCCTGCAAACAGCTTATAAAATTGGAAATTGCATATGCAGTTTGGAACCTAATTTAGCTGTTATACAAGGCTGCTATTGCCAAAATGGTGATAACATACAAACTAATTACAACTTTTAGAGACAGCTGATAAGAGATAAGTTTATTAACAGAAGTACACAAGTTAAAAAAAAAGTTTACAAAAACAAATACCTCTTGCCTCATCAAATTAGCTAAAATTCAAACATTTGAAATAAGTTGCAGTGATAGGTAAATAGTGTAAGCAATTCAGTTTCGTAAATGTATGTATTTTTGTATCAATTTGAGCATGCACATTCCAAAAGTTGCTTCACCAGCAAGTGACATGCTAAGTGAAGAATTTTGATGCATGGTAGGTACTTTGTGTGCTGACCTACCTTTGCAGTTTTAACATCTGCATCTTACTGATGTTCAGGATGACGACTGACTACACATCAATGTTATCATCCAAAATTTAGGTCAGGTCAAAGACCAAAATGACCATACACTTGATAATACGTTTTGATTTATGTAATTACCAAAATGATAACATCAGTTGGAACAAGTCATTTTTCAAAAAAATGGCTTGCAGGTTACGGACAGATTAGTTTGATTGTGTGCATTGTATGAATGAAAAAAAAATCTTCCTAGGGCAACAAATACACAAAGTACCTCTGCTCTTAGCGTTTTTAATATGAATGCATACGTTTCTGTTCGGTATTAGTTGTCGCACAATCACTGTTCTCATAAATAAATTGTCATTGTCAGTGGCACAGGAGGTATCACTCTCACCTTTAGTGCAGAAGGCTATGGGTTTTATTCCCACACCAGGTAGATCAATTGCTGACATTGCAGTTCAGTACAGAAGAGGGGAGGTATGCACTCCTGAATGTGCCATCCTTCAGATGAGATATTAAACCATGGCCCCATCTGTTTGAGTTAGTGGTAGCTCAGCTGGATATAAAAGATCAGCCCTGGGCAAATTTGTCCTTGTAGTATAAATACCACCTTAGGTCTCCCCTGAAAAGAGGCTACTAGCCTAGCTGGCCTAACCTGGTCAACAAAGGATAAATACAATAAAACAATCTGTTTAAAATCCATCAGTTAATTTACACTATGGTGTGCTCAAACTACACCACCTATACTGGTGATGCCTAGCATGGGTCTCCTGTCTTTTTTCTTTTTCACTGAAATAAAAAAATGGTCCTCTGAGGTTTCTTCTGTACCTTCCCACCCTAGTCACTGTGGATTCAACAAAGTTCAGACTTCCAAAGGTGTTAGTGATCCTTCACAGGCATATTCAAATTCCATAACACATCTGTCTCAATGTAGTTCTGCCATTAACCAGATAAAGAGAAAGTCAGTTTTGTAAGTTATACTTATCTATAAATGCAGATGTCAAATTTTTCACTGCTGCAGTAGCCTGTGGGTTGTATTCGACCAAGGATACAAAAATTGGTTACCTCCCAAAAGTTTTTATCCCCAACCAGACTGCCACTTTTTGAATGAGCTACACTAATAGCCAGTGTGACTACTTTCTTTCTTGACCATGAACCAAAAATGAGGAACTCCTACTGAACAAACTAGATAAAACACAACTCAACAATCAAAAAAAAAAAAAAAAAAAAAAAATATATATATATATATATATATATATATATATATATATATGTGTGTGTGTGTGTGTGTGTGTGTGTGTATTTTTTCCTGCATATTATGCCTACACTGAGATTGCACTACTGTGAGGAAAAGGGTAAATTTCCCTATCCCCACTGTACCGAGATCTTCATATAGAAGCTTCGACATTTTGGAAAGTCAGTCATATGGTCTCAAACATATGAAGTTCAGCATTCTGAAGACTCGAACTTCACACACACACACACACACACACACACACACACACACACACACACACACACACACACACAATAATACATACATACATGTATATATCTGTGTATATCTACATGTATATATATATATATATATATATATATATATATATATATATATATAGATATATATATATATGTGTGTGTGTGTGTGTGTGGCATATATATTGTACAAAAACTGTATACATGAATACATGTAGGGGGTTGGAAGGTGTGTGTGGCTATTGCAGCAGTGAATAATTCAAACACTTTCTATTAGAGGTAATTGTAATTTACACAACTGTGCTATGTTCATCAATCTCACTGCTGCAGTAGCCTATGGGTAGAAAACCATAGCTTATCCAACCTGGGAAAGGAAGGACAATGGTCCAGGAGCCCATGGAGATTGGTCCTAGCAAAGATTGCTCTGGACCTGGAAACGGAATCCAGCCTATAATTCTTTGTAACATTACGGATGGAGGAATAAGTTCCTATCTCTAGAATACATATAGAACCCACTCTTTTCCAGTATGCCATCATAGAAGCTAAGCCACTAGAAGAATGTGCCTTAATACTTCCTGGAATGGATTTTCTATGGTGCGAGTAACAAAAGACAATAGCAGAGGACAGCTACCTCGAAATTCACTGTTTCGACACAGACTGACCTTTCTTAATACCAGAGTGTAAAACAAAGAGATGATTAGCTTTCCTAAATGACTTCTGTCAAAAGAGTTCCTGAGTTGCCAATGCACATGCAGAACGTGTAGAATCTTTTTCCCCCTGTTTTTTTTGGTTCTGGATAGAAAACAGGGAAGTTGATAGCTTGACTCAAAGTGAACTCTGAAACCACTTATAGGTTCATAAGTATATACCAAGCTAGTAAGTATAAGGGCCTTTTTAAGCCTAGCCATGTACTCCAAATATATCTAACATGTTTAGCAACACTTGTTCTAGGGGAATTATGGTAGGCTGGGGATTTATAGCCAAGCATTTACAGGATAGCTGGGGCTTGGGCTAAGTGACCTTATCTCTATGGAAAACCATATAAAGTTCTCCCATCATGACAGTTTGCAATTCAGATGCTCTTGTTGCAGATGTCAGAGCAGTAAAAACAGAAGTTTTCAATGAAATGAACCTTAAGCCAACCTGATACAGGGTAACATAGTTAGCTTTTCTTGCACACAGTTAGATCCTAAGAAGAATAAACATGTCTTCAAGGCAGTCCCAGGTGTAAAACTCCTTTTAGAAACTCTCTGACAAAAAACAGATAATAAAAAGGGGGATCCATGGGCAGACTTGCATAAGTGGCAACAAGATACACCTTTATAGATGCATAAGAGAAGTCAGAAGCTAGTAACTCATACAAATACGTGAGTGCTAGTGGTACAAAATCCCTGATGGATCCTGTCTTTTGGCTATGTACCAACTAGAACATCTCTTCCACTTGCCAATATATTATTTTCTAGTAGGAGGATTTCTTGCTTCCTTCAGGACCTGTTGCACATCCTCAAGAAAGAGGTTCCTAAAAAGTATCAACACTGAATCATCCAAGCAGTCACTTGTAGTTGTTTGACGTCTAAGTGTATCAAACTCCTCTTATTATGTATGAGTATATCCAGTCTGTAAGGACGTTTGCTGTAATTGCCCTTGGACAGATCCACAAAACCACTTTTACCTGGGCAAGAAGAGAGTCACCACAATGATTTTTGAAGAGTTATTCTGAATCACCCTTGCAGTCAATGGAAAGGGTGAAAATGCATATAGGAATATTCCTGACCAAGGGAATGAAACAGCATCTGTTTTCCAGGTTTGTTTGAAGACAGCCCTGAAAAATAATCTGTTTAGATGTCAGCTCTGAAAGGAGGCAAACATATCAACTTGAGATGTTCTGAAAATCTTCCTGGAACATCTCTTTAATGAGTTTCCACTTGTGAAAGTCTGCCTAGTATCTGCTTAGGAGTGCTGCAACTAACTCCCAAGCTATCACTGTCAGATGGCACATACAGAACAACCTATTTCCCCCTGTTTGATTATACACCACAGACTATGCTGGGGCAGGTGGAGAGAAAGGGGGACCTGCAATGTGAGCAATTTGATCCCTCCACCAATGCAGTTCTGACCTGATGAAGTCTAAGACTGGAATCTGAAACTCCTGGGGTGAGAATGTTCTTTATCATATATAACCTGGCAAAGGGAATCATGAGAATCACAGAAGCCATAAATCATAAAATCTTGAGAAATATTCTGGTTGCAGTCAAAGACTGGCAGGAAGAGTCTAGAAAAGATTTTCAGATACAAAGCCACCTTCTCCTGAGGAAGAAAAGCCTTGTGAGATAGAGTGTCTATTAGGCAACCTAGAAACACAATCCTGTGTGATGGAATGACTGAGGATTTCTACATATTTATCTAGAATCCCAAATGTTCTAGGATGGAAGTTACAATTGAAAATGACTCCTGAAAAGAAAAGACTGCTGAAATGATCAAATAATCTAAATAAGGAAAAATATGCAACCACATGGGCTAAACATTTTAAAAACACTCTTGGTGTAGTAGACAGCCCAAAGTGTAATGCACGGAACTGATAATGTGACCCAGACACACAAAGTTGTAGAACTGGCTTGAAGTCACTTGCAGGTGGAATATGATGCTAAGCATCTTTGAGGTCTATAGTTAACATAAAGCCAACATTTTAATCTTTGGATTCCTTACAAAAAGACTGACAGAAGAAAGATCCAAAACAGTTCTCCAACAGTGTTCCTTCTTTAATACCAAAAACATTCTGCAATAAAAGCCATTTCCATTTTGATCTGCAGGAACATGTTCTATGACACCTGCATCGGACAAGTTGGAAAACCGAAGAAAACAACTCTGTTTGACTTGCAGGGTGAGGGGGAATCCCCTGAAAGAAGGGAGCTTTTCTATCCATTACCAATTATAACCCTTGTGAATCATCTTCAAAAATCCATTTGCCTGAAACAATCAGTTGCAAAAAGGTAACATTTAGTCAAGTTTCTTTGAAATACAGAGAGATGCTGGGGCAGTATGGGATAAATGAGGTGACCTTGTTCTTGACATAATCATTCTGTAGAGGGCAACTGTCTCTGTTTTGGAAAAGCTGCTTTCTTTTTTGAATTTTCATTATTTCAATCCTGGAACCTCTTCTTATGTGTCTGTCTGTTAGCAGATGGCACTGCTTATGTGTTCTGTTTTTTTTTAATGGAGCAGAAGATTTCAAGGGAAAGAACCTAAGAACCTGAAAAATCCTAAAAACTCCCTGCATTAATTTATCTGTCTCAGGCATAGCAGAAGGCCCAAGCAAAACCTCCTTATCCAGTGGAGAATTCAACATTTCTGACTAACTCATCTGAAAACTTCTGATTGTGTACCCAAACAAATCTTGTCAAAACTGTAGCTGAGGCAAAAGCCCTGGAAACAGAAACAGTACAATTATACATGTTTTAACACATATATAGAAACTTGAGACAGGTTACAACAATATCTACTTTCAAATGGTTGGGCAGCTGAACATTCTCTAACATTGCTTCCACTTTTTAGCATAATCTTACACAAACAGATCAAGTCGCTAAGGATTCTAAAGGCTATAGTAGAGAAAGAAAAGAGTCTCTTACACAGTCTGTCCAGCAGTTTACCCTCTTTAACCCTAGGAACTAGGTTTGGGGTTGTAAAAAACATGTTCACATTAGCAGCAGTAGGATGAAGAAAAAGATTTTTTAGAATGACAAACTATACAGTTTATCTGCCTTTTTTAGAACTGATGGCTAAAAATCTGGAGCTTTGCAGGCAGCATTACAAGCATCCTCCAAGGCTGTCAGGTTGGAAGGAATGGGTGCAGTATGTGAAGCTTCTTGGTCTAATAAATCATAGCATCTGCCCAATTCAGCAGAACATCCACCTATTCCCAAGAAAACACATCCTTTACTCCAGAGTCAGTCTCTGAAAAGGAGAAAGTTTCCATATGTGGATATTCAGGCTCACTATCTAAAGAATCAGAGTTTGGGCTATGGAACCCTAAAGTGACAAAACCCTGCTCTATCCACATCAGAATCATCTGCACAAATATCCTCATCCTTTGGAATGAAGGAATAAGAAAGAGGAAGTGGCACCTGTCAGGCAATATTGATAGTCTGCAGCAAGCTCCTGGTTATGGCAAGAACATCATTTTTACACAAAGAAACCATCTCTCTGTTATCAGAATGATTAACTTTCAGTTTATTTTCTTAGAAGTCTCCTTGGAGGAAGATTGATATCATCCTAAGCAAGCGGCCTCTTTCCCAGGCCACCCCAAGAAGACCATATTCCATAGTGGCCAGCACTGCTACACCAGATGGATTCAAGGACACCAGCTTACAGTCTGAGAAACCAGCAGTAGTCATGGCAGTGTCACCTACCATCAGCTGAAGCACTGACTGAGCCTACATAAAAGTCAAGGGCTAGGGCTTTATCTGTTTTTTTTTTTTTTTTAGTATGTTGGAGGAAGGAATAGCAGGAAAGGGGTAAGAATTTATGCTGCAGTAGGGGAAGATGCCTTATTGTCATTAAGATACACTAGAATGGCTAGGTCAAACAGTAAGTTGTCCCTTATTTCACATAAGCAGCAAGTAATCCACCCCAAAATTTCAATTCCCCAACACAAAAGTTACACAAGCAGCATAAAAACATTTCCTGTCAGAAAACAGAGATAGTTTACCCCAAAGTGAACTGCCAGAAAAAAATGAAAGAAGTAGGTGCTCACAAAGTGTATATATAAGCCGAAAATATATTTTCTAGTAAATAAAAGTGTGAAACTATTTGAAAAAAAAGTGTCAAATAAGCCCCTATCACTTAAGCATACTAGATACCAGGAAAGCAATTCCTAAACTAAAATAGCAGCAAAGCTCCCTACTCATCTTACTCATGTGTGTTAACCCACTCCTAACCCTAACCCTATCTCTACTCCTACACACTGTATTACTAAAACCCCTTTCCATAACAGTACCACCATCTGTGAGACATTTCATCTTGTTTGTAGCTGAGATTTATTATACAGGGGATAGAATTGTTCAGTGTTTTGTGATTTGTTATTTGTAGTATTCAGTGTTTTCTGCATTCAGTCTTTTTTTTTCATTTGAAGTTAAATGTTTTTCGCACATCAGAGTTTACATCACACTCATTTATCTAAAGGGAGACGTAAAAATTGGTAGAGCACAGTAGATGTGATGTAATAGATACGTTAGAATACCTTGGTATAAGACAACAACACTGACTCTCCATGAAGAAGTAATCCCTTACATGTGAGCATCTCAGAATACTACAGATTTGCACTGTATACTGGCTGCCATATTTTATTTTCACTAATGGACCTCATAGAATATAATGTTTTAGAATTTTGGGGACTAACAGTACAAACAGTCACTGTCTGCCAACCCTTTTTGTGTCCAAAAATATGTTTCAAAATACATCTTTGCAGAGGAAGCCACCTCTACAAATATAGTGTGATAATGCCCTTACAAGGACACAGGTGACCTGGTGTTGGTTAGTCACACAAGCACATGTACAAGTTGGTTGTGGAAAGAAGGAATGATGAGGCTATGTCTGCTTGCCTCTCATCACATCAGGAATGAGGGTGATGTGCTGGTGTGACGGTGACCATTTTTGAAGTCCTGGTGAAAAACTGAGCCATAGTAGATGACTATGCACAATCACTTTAAGATGGGGCCCATGCCTAACACGTAACAAAGTCGTGAAGGACACCATCATATATGGGGTAAGGTCTCCCATTACCATGTGAAGCTGTCCTCTTTGAATAATAATGGTAATTTCAAGGCTCATTTTTCTCCTGGACCCTGTCCATAGCAGCTGGAGTCCCTGGCACAGGAATTATAAATATGTGGATGATGCTTTATAACTGTGCTATCATGAAGATAAGGGCTTTGGGAGCCAAGATTCTATAGATGTTATTACAATCCACAGAACCCCCACTGATGTGCAAAAAAAAAAAAGAGAGAAAATATGTCTTGCACAGCAACATATGTATGTGGCAGGATGCATTGCCAGAGCAGGAAATGCTCAGAGTTATACAAATGTATGTCTGGGCTTACAAGTATGTCTTGAATACAGCAGTATTTGCAGTGTGTCTTGAATACTGCAAATACTTAGACCGCAGTGAATTATTGTCATAGCTGGATATAAATACAGCTGTTATCTACTTATAGGTGGTATTCTGAGTAATATGACCAAATATGAATACAATATTATACAATGTAATGTGTAACAGAAAGCTGATTTTGATTTATACATATTAGTAATTCAATTACAGTAGGCACACATTATCTTTAACAATATGGTCACATACCACTTTCAACCAGTACTGATTGGTGTACTTGCCAGTATCCCATACTATTATGATTGACTTTGCCCTGCTGCTAAAATGTGAGGAACTGAACAGTCATGTTTAGCATATTACCAAATCACTCATGAGTATCTGCTGCACACTACTAGAAAGGGTTATATGATTACTTAAGAGATGGCATGATAGTATACTCATATACTGACATACACAGGTAAAACAAAGTATATTCAGCATGCCGTGTTTTGACATACATAGGTAAAACAAAATATGTTCAACATGCAGTGTTTGCACAGAGTTTAGCAACCACTTGTGTAATGGATGTTAGTCACTGCTTCTTCATTTCATTTCCTCAGTTTATACTATCTATTACTGAAGTTAACATTATGAATATTTAGCTTAGGGATAAAACAACTTCATTACAGTATAACTTCCACATCCTATATAAGTATACAGAATAGTCAACGTGTGTAAAGCACATTGGAAATGCCTATATTACTACTATGGGCAGTTATTTTCTTTATCTCCCCCGGTATTATTGTATATTCATTAATCAGTGTTCCCATTATGCTCACAAATTGCTTTTCAAGCAGTATAGAGATATTCTGATTACACAAAATGTCCATATATGCTTATAAAATGTGTGTTTAGTATACTACACAGCAATACAAAGACATTGCACTGCATTCTGAATGTTCATTAAATTACAATTATGTTAAATGACTATGTGTAAAACAAGTATATGACAAGTAATCATGTACTGCTAAATATCTCTGTTTCACCAGTTTATATACCTAGAAAAAATCTGATTATTTGATGTATAACTTGCAATATCTTTACTTTGATAAACTGCATGATAAATCTCCTTGAGTATGGGTAAGCAGAAATGGAAAACATAGTAAAAAGAATGCCAGCAAAATACCCTTACTTTGAACTCCCTGATAGAGGATACATAACCTGACATTCACCTAAGCAGCACACCAAATGATAACTTTACTGAATCCTAATAAACACCTCATCAATATTACAGCAATACAGCACAACAACGATGACGCAACAAATCCAAAGATACACTGCAAATAAAAATACATATAGCTTTCTCCAAGTTAATGTGAAATAGTCAAACAGACAAAAACTGCCTGAAATGGCACACTTTTCATTCCACATGTGGTTGGTACATGGTCTGTTAGTATGATGCATGGCGCTTATACTTTATATTACCTGTTTACACCACTGCAGTCAGTACACTGTGTAGCATGTTTCATGCAAAAAAAAAAAAAATCATATGTTTTACAAGTATGCAAAAAGTACTCATGGGTAATTGAATGATATGTTAATGACAATTAGGAATGCTATTTTTCGGTTGCCTACATATGTGACTACATTTTACCAACATGACAAAACCTATTATAGCAGTATGTCATACAGGTTAATATAGCTGCTAATACCATTTAATAGTGGTGCATGACTGTACTGTTTCAGATAATTTGGGTCCATGACATATTACAATACTGGTATGTATAAAACACTATTGAACTGCTGTTACTCTTTGTTTTAAACTGTACACCTATATCCAAATACTACTGCTTACTAACAGGTAACAGCTATTTATATATAAGGGCATGACACACTGCTTTTTACTACTACCTGTGATACACAAGAACTTGCAAAATCCACACATTTCTGCTCTAATCGTCTATCAATCTAGTGTTAAGTACTATGTCATATGCATGTTCTCTGCTAGACATTACATGGGGTGGGATGACGTTTATAGATACAGGGCTCCACTAAGTCATCTTCTGCCTGATAACAAGACTTTTAGTTATTTAAGTTTTCTGAGGTTACCAGCTACTTGCAGGAGACAGAGACTCAGTGCTTCCACTGATGCTCCCTCAGGAAGGCTGAAAAAGTGCTAGAAGGAAGCCATATCTTTACATGATGGCATCTTTCAAGGGGCAATTACCAGCTACCTATTAGGCATGGGTGTCTCTATAGGTATTCCCCAACCCCTCTTAAAATGGTAATATCCTCCCATGGCCTGCCCATTCACCTAGCTCACCTGACATTCATGGTTCTGGTCTTGACCTAAGCCCAGGTGTGCAAGTGACATCTGACTCACACCTGAGTGTTGTCCTTATTCCTCACCTCAAAGAAGGGTGAGCAGGCATAGCCTCATCCTTCCTTTCTCCTGCCAGCTCACACAGTTGCCTAGGCTGCATAAATGAGCCCAGGTTAACTGTGTCATTGTTAGGACTTTATTCAGCTACAGCAATGGAGCTGGCTTGCTCTGTAAGATGTATAGACTGCATGCTTCACATTTTGCAGAAAACAGAATTTTGAAACATTACATGCTAATGAGGTCCATTAGCAATGTATGGCATTGGAGAGCTAAATATGATGGCCAATATGTCATACGAGTCTGTACTCTAAGACTCACATATGTGCATGTGTGTGTATGTATATATATATATATATATATATATATATATATATATATATATATATATATCAATGCTTCATAAAATCACCTTAAAAAGAATGAATTTTTGAAGTGGGTGAATCCTTGTGCATCATCACTCTTTATACCACTAATTTCAAGATGTTCAACCTTGAAGATAAGAGGAAAACTTCCTTGCTGTCAATGTTCTGTGGTCTGAGAGTTAGTTTTGCGACAATATATGAAAAGATATGAAGTAAACTGGCTGTTACAGTCATCCAAGTCTCATCTTAATCTCATAGGTGCATAGGTGTGTACTAGGCTAATGGCCCTGGAGCCTTTACAAGCCTAGCCCATAGACGTGCCCTGGCATTGTGCCGCCTGATGTTAGTTCACAGTGCCTCTATCAAGTAGGGCCACTGGAGTGATCCTCAGGGTGAACTTTCTATTTACCATCCACTCATCAAGATTTCTCTTGAAGAGGGCCAGTGAGGTGCTCTGTTTGACATATATGGGAAGTCTATTCCAGAGCATGGGCAGTCTCTGGGTTATGAACCTGTCCCTCCAACATGTTCTGTTGATTGTGGTAATGAGGTTGAGGTCTCTGGAGTGCGTGGTGCAAAGGGACTGGAAGTTCTTTAGATTTAGCATTTCTAACAGAGCTTGGTCAGACATGGCTTTGTGGCAATTGATTAAGCTCCAGACACCTTATAAAATCAGCAGGCAAAATGTTTCTGAGCATCTCCGTACTGTTGAAAAACCTTTATTATTAAACCCACATTGGATTCAGTTGTTATTTTAGTAAGTGCCTTCCGAAACTCTGATAATATATCCACTTAGCATTCAGCAACATCTGTGATAGAGTAGCATTCAATTAAATGTGATTTCACTAAGCCTACCAGGGAAATAATTCTGTTTTCTAACATATCCACACTTTAAGCTATCTCAAAAGGAGTTTGGAGGTGGCTTTCACAACATATGCATGGACATGGTTACAGGCTACCCCCCCCTCCCCAATTCCTAAAACTTGCAGTACAGCGCAAGCTATGAGTGGAACTAGGTACAGTAATCAGTCTGGCTTACCACCAGTTACTGCTTGCAGTACCCAGTTCTGCCAGCAGGAGAAGCTGCTGTTTCACCATTATTAACTATTGACAGTCATGGAATTTTCTATTAATTCAGCCTTATAAATTGGCAAGCTCACCAATGTACAAGAAAAAATTAATTTGGCATAATGAACCTGATGCCTCTTATGGAACTGGACATATAGCTTTGGCAGACCTCAACAGGACGCGCTGAACATAGACTATCTTTTGGACTCAAACATGGAGTAGGTGCTTGGTGTTGTGTGTTATTCCACACCCAAGTCCTTTTGAAATCTAGCCCAAAAGTAATCAAAACAGCAAATGCAATAGTCAGGAGTTTTAATCATAATCAATACTTGAACATTATCAATAGCCAATATATATATATACATTAAGAGTGCACAACAGATATTGTCTCAATATATACAGAAAGATTGGATAGTCATGATAGTTAATCACAAAAATATACAAGATAAGTAGATATTCAAAGGAAATATAAAGAATAGTGGATGAGAAGATTTGCAAATGAATGAGGCCCGTAGCAATAGCAGATCCATGAACTATTGCTTCTTTCTTTTTACTGTAATCTCTGTCCATTCAGACGTTTACACAAAAAAGATCAGTACATGTAAGTAATGTAACAGACCTATCCTTCAGACATATCCTTCAGAAGGGTCTCACAGAAACGGATAACTGGTGCCAGAGCCATGGCCTAAAGTTAAATGCCAAGAAATGCATAGTCATACCCTTCAGGAAAAATAAGGTTACCCCTAGCTACCATATAGGTGGCAATCCCCTGAACACAGAAGAAGTTATTAGGGACCTGGGAACCCAGGTTGACAGTAGCCTTTCATTCGACACTCATATTGCTAAAGTAGTTAGGAAGACCTTCTACATTGCCCACCTTATCATGAAGTGATTCACATCTAGATCAAGGGAAGTCATAGTCTCCCTATACTCATCACTCATCAGACCAATGATCGAGTACAATGCCCCATTCGGAATGTATCTGACCCGACACTTGCAGCAGCTGGAGAGGCCACAAAGTTCCTCACCAAAAGGATAAAGGGTCTCAAAATCTGTCTTATGCTGCCCGACTGAAAGAACTCCAGTTATATTCAGTTGCTTACCGCTTGCTCAGAGGTGACCTATGCCTGACATACAAGGCCATGTCAAACCCAGATTTGATGAACATGCTTCATCTCAAAAATCTAGATCCCTCAGAGCCACAAGGGCGGGAGACTTAAACCTCGACACGGTTATTAATAGGACGTGCTGGAGGGATAGATTCATCACCCAAAGACTCCCTATGCTGTGGAACAAAATCCCGGTTTATGTGAGGCAGAGCACCTCGCTGGCCTTGTTCAAGAGGAATCTTGACCAATGGATGGGAGATCGCAGATACACCCCAGGGGTTACCTCAGTGTCACTGCTCGACAGAGGCACAGCAAAATAATGGGCATAGTTTCTCCAAACTAAAGGGGTGGCGTAAGCCAAAAAACTATGGGCTAGGCTTATAAATGCCCTCGGGCAGATAGCCTAGTATGAACCTATGAACCTATGAACCTAAGACCTAGGTTGTTCCTTTTGAAAATAATGAGGAAGGAAAGAGAAAGTCTTAATTCATATGGGTAAGCTGGGCCAGAAGATTTCATAGAATGGCTATAAAAACAGAGATAAATGGATAATAAGTTGAAAGATCTAGCTGGATAGAGAAAGAATTTTTTTTTAATGTTATCAAGTGTAAATATATCGCAACTCAAGTAAAAAAAAAAAAAAAATAGACTGGTTGAAAGAAGCTATCTTTATGGGGTACAAGAAATATTTGAATCTTCCTGCTTTTTTTACATGACTAAGAGTGATCGGGACTATATCATATGTTCGAAGTTTTATAACTTCGAACATTAAAATATCAAATTTAAATGTTTGAAGTTATAAAACTTTGAACATATGTAAAAAAAAACCCAAAACTAACAGCTGTAGGAAGGGGGGCAAGCCCCCCTGCACCCACGAACCTCCCCCCACTCTTTAAATATACCTACTCCGAGACTGCACTACAGTGCAGTAAGGGAAATCTTCCCTTTACCGCACTATAGTGCAGTCTCGGAGTTGGTATATTTAAAGAGCGGGGGGGTGGGGGTGGGGGGTGTAGTGGGGCTTTCCCCCCTGCCTACACTAGTCAGGTAAGTTTCTTTTGTCTGTTTGTTTGTTTTTTTTATTATATGTTCGATGTCTGAAACTTTGAACATTTAAATTTGATTATTTAATGCTCAAAGTTTTCAAACTTCGAACATATAATATAGACCCAAGTGATTTATCAGTTTATGATCAGTAGCTTGTATCTGGAGTGGTGGAAAGGGAATCACAGTTTGCAAACATGTGCTAAGAAGTGGTGATTAGATTTTTTTCAGATGGTTTGTTTGGATTTCCATGTAGTGTGACAAAGAGGAAACAGACAGAGTGGTTTTACTGCCCTCTTGGTATTCCAGTACCAGTTATACTTAATGCACAATTCTGCAAGCCAGGTTATTTACAAGTTTTGAACTTTTTTTGAAACGTGTCTCAGTGCAATGCTGTTTCTGGTGTTTACTGCTTTAGTTTATGTATACTTGAATATTGTTACCAACTACTTTTCTTTTTTTTTTCCACCAAAAGGATGTATTCGTATGTTTAAACATCTGAAGATTTGATAGTTTAATATTTGTTACCCACCTTGTGGACCAGAATGAGTCTGAAAAGGAACTTACAACAAGAACAGAAGGACTACTGGCTTCACCATCCCCTGCTACCAGTGGAGCACCTCAAGGTTGAAACCTGTGGGAAATTCCTTTTTGGCATTTTTTTCTTACATGTAAGTTTAATTCACTAAGTATGTACAAAGCAAACTTGGCATCATTATCCTTAACCACACTGACACTGTATACCTTCAGAGGTGACATTTATGCATGAATGATGCAGTAGAAATTATGTTGCCTTCAAAGTCAAAAAATGTAGCATTCTGGTATTTAGCAAAACAAAATTTGATACACTAATAATGATTTCCAATATAGCCATTAGCATTTGCAATGCTTACATAGTCTCTTTTATAAGCTACTCACATACCATCATTTGGGACTGAAGCAAGTGCAAAGATTCCTCACAAAGAGAACTAAAGGGCTGCAAGACTTTTGCATCCAAAAATGGAAAATATTAATTGTTCTATCAGCTCAACTAAAATAGCAATGGTTTCTGGTTACCTGTTCCAAGAAACATGACATCATATTGTCCATCTTCTGCCATGACTCGGTCTACCACAATGTGTGTTATTCTATAGTCAACATTGGTTTCTGTAAACACAGGTCTTCCACTGATTGGGTATACAGACTTATACATAAGAGGGTGGCGCTTGATAAAGCTAATAACGTCATCAGGAAAATCTTTCGTCGACTTAATTAGTGGATCATAGGTTTTGCTTGGACACTGCAGAAATAAAAGTGAAAACATATATTATGTATAAAAAGTAAGAAACCATTTTCTTGTTAATTGAGTAAGCTGAAACAGCATGTTTGTGAATGAATAGATGCTTAAAAAGAATCATAAGCTTAGACAAAAATGAAGTGATTTAGCACACTGACAAAAGAAGTCAGAACTCCAAAAAGTGATAGTATTGTAGATGACTTTCAGAAAACCTGGATCAATTCCTTAGCAAAATACTTTATTTCTTTCTCAGCAAAACATCTGTTGTAAGTGCCTTCACACTGTCTGCATATCAAAAAAGTCATTGTTTCTGTACTAATCATTTTTTTGGATCGGAAGTCACAGACATCAACGTATCATACAGAAAATGCAAGGATAAAACTGTAGTCAAAGAACAGCTTTTCCTTTCTACATCTATATCTATTTCTTATTTATTTATTTATTTATTTATCTATTTATTTATTTATTTATTTATTTATTTATGTATGTACGTGTGTATGTACATTTGATTAATGGGAATGTCTGACTGGGAAGTTGCTATTTTCAGCGATGGCCTGGGGAGAAATACAAAACATTTTAATAACAATAATCTTACAATCCTCAAAAATAATACAAAAACATCTACAGTTTAAATCTTCTTCTTTTTCTTTCAGCTGCTCCTGTTAGGGGTCACCACAGCGGATCATCTGTTTCCATGTCTTCCTGTCCTCTGCATCTTGCTCTGTCACACCAACCACTTGCATGTCCTCTCTCACCACATCCATAAACCTTGTCTTAGGCCTTCCTCTTTTCCTGTTACCTGGCAGCTTCATCCTGAGCATCCTTTTCCCAATATACTCTGCATCTCTCCTCAGCACATGTCCAAACCAATGTAATCTTGCCGCTCTGGCTTTGCCTCCAAACCTTCCAACCTGGGCTGACCCTCTAATATACTTATTC
The DNA here is from genome assembly GCF_019279795.1 of Protopterus annectens. Lineage (NCBI taxonomy): Eukaryota > Metazoa > Chordata > Ceratodontiformes > Protopteridae > Protopterus > Protopterus annectens. Next base: position 966,131,693 of record NC_056745.1, on the reverse strand, counting down.
CTAATCCTGTCCACCTTCATCACACCCAGTGCAAATCGTAACATCTTTAACTCTGCCATGTCCAGCTCTGACTCCTGCCTTTTTGTCAGTGCCACTGTCTCTGACCCATATAACATAGCTGGTCTCACTACCCTCTTGTAGACCTTCCCTTTTACTCTTACTGGTACTCGTCTGTCAAAAATCACTCCTGACACTCTTCTCCACCCACTCCATCCTGCCTTGACCTAAGCCCAGGTGTGCAAGTGACATCTGACTCACACCTTTCTGATTATAGTTAAGTCAGTAATTGACAATAATAGTTTAGTCTCTGCTTTGAGTTGAAATGTGTTCCGCACTATACTCAATTATCATGCCCCCACACGTACCATTAGAACCAAGGTCAGTGTTGTACCTTGGCTTCTTCACCTCTCTTCCACACTCACCATTACTCTGAACTGTTTATCCCAAGTATTTAAACTCATCCACCATCACCACTTCTACTCCCTGCGTCCTCACCATTCCTCTATCCTCCCTCTCATTCACACACATATATTCTATCTTCGTCCTGCCAACCTTCATACTTCTTCTCTCTAGAGCATATCTCCACCTCTCCAGGGACTCCTCCACCTGTTTCCTACTCTTACTACAGATCACAATGTCATCTGCAAACATCACAGTCCACAGGGACACCTGTCTGATCTCATCTGTGAACCTGTCCATCACCAATCGACAGTTTAAATAATTCTACCAAATTAAACACAATGTGAAAATATTGATTAAGAATAGTTACAACTTATATGCGAATGATTTCATATTTAGAGACATTTTAGCCAGTTTATAGAGAAATTAAAGCTATATGAATATAATACAAGCAAGAACTGCAACATGAAGTGAGAGAAAAACAGGATCATGGAATATTTAGAAAGGAAGTCAGAGGAGAGAAATCGAATAAAGTAAGGAGCAAGTGAATAAGGGAAAGTAAGGAAGTATAAGGTATGAACAGGTACTTGTTCATATTTAGGGATATAGTTTATCCTGAGGTTGACCAAGAACAGAGCCAGAGTTTGGTAAGGAAGTCTTTCAGAATGGTTTTAAAGGACTGGAGTAAGGGTATCTACCTGATGGATACAGGTAAGGAATTCCAAGCCTTAGCAACATGGTATGAGTACAGACCATATCCAGCAGATCTGATAGGCTTGTTGACAGAAAGGAACTTTTGATCATTGTATCATAATGACTGACTGGGAACATAGTTGTACAGAATGGTACTTAGTGCTGGACAAGCTGATGGATACTGGATAATTTTATGGGTGGTAAGAAGCTCTGTGTATGTTAGTTGATGAGGTAGTTAGTTCTAACCAATTAGGTGTTTTAATGCCATACAGTTGTGGGTTCTGAACAGGGCATTTGCTGCAAATTTACCCAATTTATTATAGCATTGTTCAAGTTTTCATGTGTTTTTTTTTTTTTTTTTTTGTGATTCTTGGAGGTCAGTAAGAATGGGAGTGCCATAAAGTAGTGATGGAAGGAGGTATAAAGTGGTAAGTGTAGTTTTAGTTGCATTGTTGAGAACATTTTTGCTCTGCAAAGCATCCCCAGTTTTTGGTGATTTTTTATGCAATTTTGTATATGCAAGTCAAATTGAAGATTATCACCCAATATCCATAATAATTTGCTATGAGAAAATGACTTCAATGACTGTATAATTAAGATTGGATTTAAAATTTTGTTTTTCATTAGATAGGGATTTGGAGAAAAAGTAATTTTATTTGGGGGGGGGGGGGTTGAGCATGAACTGTGAGTTACAAAGACATATTTCAGTGGCTATCAAAGCTTCCAGAGTAATTTTTGGAGCTGTGCTAGATTGTCAAATATATATATATATATATATATATATATATATATATATATATATACACATATGTGTGTAGTCATCTGCATATTGTATTAGGGAGGCCTGTTGAGTGGATGTGTGGAGGGTGTATTGAATTAATTTACAGCAAAATCTAACTGGAGGATTTTTAGGATCTCCCAGTTAGTAGAAGATAGGGTAGTACTGAATATTTCTGGATTAAACTTGAACAAGTTGCATGTTGTTTTATAAACATGCTGTTTAAGTGGATGTGTGAGGTACCTGATTGTATAGATTGGTAAATGATCACTGACAGAGTGTGAAATTGTACCTGTGGTGGTGAATTTCTTAGGGTCTTATATTAGGATTCAGTCTAATAAAGAATTTGATGTATTGCTATGATGTGTGGGGATATTAATTAGGTGTGTGAAACTGAATAATTTCATGCTACATGATGTAGGGGAGTTAGAGGTTATGTCCAAACAATTGATGTTGGCATCACCTAGTAATATTTTTTCTTGTGGAATTGTTATAGATATCCAGTGAACAAAATCTTCCAGTGTAGCTGTATTGCCATTTGGAGGGATGTAAATGACTGTGATACATATTTGTTTATATTTTTTTTATTTTCAAAAAAGTAATAAAAAGCTCTGATGAATTGAAATTTGGTATTGGCTTGTTTTAGGGGGAAATGTGGTAGTTGTTGGGGAAAAAATAAAGAAATGCTATCACCTTTCCTCTTTATATGGTCATTATTGATTATTGATGATATTACAGTAGGGGTCATAATTTCAGAGCTGTTTATGCTATATAATTTAAAATGTCTGATAGACATTTCTTTGATTTATATAACCAACTTAGGCTTCTCGTCCTTAGTCACATCAATCGGCATTTGTCTATTCTGTATGTCTTGGAAGTTACATGAACAGACGATGCAGTACATTAAAATTGTGTTCAAAAATTGTGTTATTTAGTATTGGTGGCTCCAATATACTTGGATCAGTGATCATGAAATGGGACCTACACAGTGTTGCCTTATCATTCCCTTATGAACATTATATGGGTGGGGCTACTTGTATGAATCAGTATAAAGATAACTTCCCCCGCTGATAGGCTGTTTCACTATCCTGTCTTCTGGAATCTTGACAGTCGGGTACTCAAAATATTTATGCAATAACTCGTGCAACATGCCTCGGAGGCAGAAATTTCACTGAAATAATTTGAGATGCTATCACAACTTTTAGGGCTTTGTCAGTTTCGGCAAACATTAAAAAAAAAATGAAAAATATTCACCAAAACTAGTTTTGCAGAACCTCTGAAGAAATGTACTTTTGTAGCAGAGCAAGCCTCCCTGCAACCTTAACTGGCTGGACATCGCATGAACTTCCCAAGGTCACAAATGGGAGAAAATGAAAACTCCACAACTGGTGAAGTCAGTTTGGTAAACATTCTTAGATCTTTTTATGCTGGCCAAAAAGCATTCAGTGAATCAACTGCATGCTATAAGTGCTCAGTGAATAACTATACAGCGCCAAATGTGTGATATGTTTTTGCCTTGTGCGTTACATATACCCACAACTGATAGGTAGTATGGTTTGTGTTAAACTTGGAGAAATGACTGAAAACTATACTGTATTAAGTCACTGTAATGTTATACTAACCACTGCTGAGATGGCAGCTAGGGTACTAGGACATAAAATGAGCTGCAGCAAACTGCTGTAATACAGCTAAAGGTAGCTAAGGCAGATGGAAATATTTAGAGCTGTGTTAATACTGTGGATCACCATGTAGTAATGATAATGTTCAGAGTACCAAACTTTGAACATAATACAGAAAGGTTTCCTGTCTAGTTACTATAACTTAAAATGAAAGAACAGAGACTTTCTTTCCCAAATCATAGATTTCTCATATTTCTTATGTTTCTCAACAGTAAATTATTGTTAGAAATGTAGGTAAAAACTATAGCAATAACCCACGCCTGGGTGTGGGTAATGCTAAATTTACCCACGGTTGGCGTGGTTTGGTCCCGAGGCAAGCCCGAGGACCAAACAAAGCCAACCGTAAATTTAGCATTACCCACACCCAGAAGTGGTTATTGCTATTATATGACATTATTTAAGAAAAGAAACTATTACTTTTCTTAAATAATGGCATAGTATAATGCCTGTTTACTGCCCTTCCGCAGATGTCTGGCATCTGTGGCAGTTCTGCTGTACTGCGCGCCTGCGCAGTACATCAGAGCTGTAAAGCAACGGAGAAAGCAAGATCTCCGTTGCTTTTTTTTTAGTGTTTCGCTATGTTAAATGAGTTTAACATAGCGAGACAGTTTTAAAATAAGCAACGGACATCTCCGTTGCTTATTTTAAAACTGTCTCGCTATGTTAAACTCATTTAACATAGCGAAACACTAAAAAGCAACGGAGATCTTGCTTTCTCCGTTTTAAAAACTGCTATGTTAAATGGGTTTAACATGGCGAGACAGCTTTAAAATAAGCAACGGAGATCTCTGTTGCTTATTTTAAAGCTGTCTCGCTATGTTAAACCCATTTAACATAGCGAGACAGTGTTTTAAAAAAAACGAGTTATACTAATGGAAAAAAGTCCGGGCGACCGGACCTTTTTCCATTAGTATAACTCGATTTACAACGGGCACGCTGGCCAATCAGCGTGCACGTTTTGGGGGGATCATGGTATAATATTAGTTTTTTGATGCCAGTAACAGGCAGTATAATATAAATGCTTTTATATATGGTAAGAAACATGCACACCATCTGACTAAATATCTCCATAACACACATACTACTGTAAGGAGTAAGTGAAGTTATGGAAAATAACATGAGTCAGACAAGAAATGTCTATCACCTCTGTAACTGGAAAACATCAGAGAGCAGGCAGCAACTTATTCCTAGCTATCAGCTGTTTATAATGTTTTATCTTCAGAAATTATTCACTTCATAAGCACTGATTTGTTTATCTAGCTTGAATGTCCATTTAAAGAAGCCTGGGTAATACAGCAAGCCTTATTTCGATACTGCAAAGGAAAGCCTGGATACAAAAATAAGTGAAATAATAATCAGGTTTTGATAATACGTCACAATACTAAAATATAGCCTATTTGCAATATACTACCAATAAAAAAAGCTTATTTGCCCTGTATTCAATACAATTTTCTGTCACTACTTTCCTTCTGGAACCAGTGGATTGCGGTTATAATATTTTGAGAGCAGGGAACATCTACAGAGGCCTTCTACAATGTGTTACCCATGGTGTAGGATGCTACCCTAGGGATTATGTTCAGTGGCATTCTGCAATGTGTTACCCATGATGCAGCATGCTACCCTAGGGATTATGTACAGTGGCATTCTGCAATGTACTGATGCTGTTATACCATGCTACCCTAGGGATGATGCATAGCTGAATACTGAAATCTGTTACCCCTGGTGTAACATGCTACCCTAGGAATCATGGACAGTGGCATTCTGAAATGTGTCACACCTAGTATTGCACACTACCATATGCAACATTTACAGTGTCATTATGAAATTAGTTGCACATGGCATAGCATGCTATCCTAGCGACCACTTAATGTGTCATTTTGAAATGTTTTACACTAGGTAGAAAATGCTACAGCAAGCAATAATTCTACAAATTAGTCAAAAAAGAAGGATTTCAGCAATCACCAAATGGATTATGCTAATGAGGTTCCGCAGGGTCATGCACCCAGTTCTAGGATAGGAATGAGCTTGTAACACTTCAGTGCTTAGAATGTTAAAACACTAAACAACAGAGTACTCACCGAAGTCAGCAGGTCTATCTGGTGCAATAAGCATGCGACTTTTATGCCAGATCTAATGCTACAGACAAGAGATGGCTCATGGTTCTAATATCTTGTCTGTAATACAGGTGTTACTGGTCATGCATACAAAGCAATGGGATGTACAATCAAGGAGCACAAACATGCACAGTAGTGTAGTGTAGGGGTCATTTCCTTTCCAGACAAGACAAGGATTAAACCTGCACATTTTTTAAAACTTCAAACTGTATTTTGTCAACATGTGCATGCATGCCAGCCTTACTTTTCATGCGTATCATGCATGCACTGTGATGATATACATACACATGGCACTTGGGTGATGGCCAGCTTCTGGGACTATTAACACCACCTATGACATAACTGGCGCTATAGGCAAGCTAAATGCAGGTATGTACTACAGGTGGAGTGTAAGTATGTCTGACTGGGTAATATCACGGGCTCTACAGCAAGTTTGGCAGTTATCAGATCACACTAGTAATACATGCAAACAGAATGTTATAGAAGAAAAAAAAAACAGGAAGTAAATAAAAATTAATCTCAGTAGCAATAATGACATTGAAGAGGTTCTCCCGTTCGATTCTTGGCTGGAGTGCCTTCTGTGTGGAGTCTGCATGTCCTCCCCGCGGTCAAGTGACATTAAAGACATGCAGGTAGGAGCAAATGTGAATGGGAGTGCCTTCTTTGAAGGTTGGGCATCAGGCTGGCAACTTGGCACCATAAAATCCACTGCCAATCATGAGCGGACTGGAGTTCCGCGGTGGCGACCCCTAACAGGGAAAAGCCAAAATACTTTATTTAAATGGAATATTACAGTACAACAGCATAGTGCTACAGAAAATGGATGTTGTTATCTGTTAATTTTACAGTATGTGCTCTATAAATCTGTGGTACAGGTTTAGTGTTAGATATATTATAGAGCACTCTATTACTGATTTGATATAGTATTAGGGGTAACATTAGACGTGGCATTTCGAAAGTCATTGCTAAATAGATAACCCCTCTAATCATACGGCTAATGCTCCTTATTTATATTTAGAATCTTATCTACAGTTGGCTCTTCAACATGATTCTTAAACTAATGTGTCTTAATAAGCACTGATATATATCACCAGCAGCAATTATGTCTCTAATACTTCAGTTCATTAAAAAGGAAAGAATGGCTTTCCAACTTAGGAGTAAGGAAAAAACTTGCCTGTAATGCTGGCATGTCTAGGTAGAAACCTCTAATGCAATGTTCTCACCAGGCAATACCAACAGCATTAAACATAGTCCAAAACAGAGAAAAGCTGGGACCTCTGACTATCTACCCTACTGTATATTACCTTGTACATGCTGTAACTGACTGAAGCTCTGTCTCCTGTAGGGTGCCTTTAGTGCTACAATCCTTGTTGATCCCAGCTCCTCTCTGCTCTCTTCTATCATGCATCTTATCAGCTCTACTGCACCCCTCAGCTTATGTTCCTGCAACAGGATTATCCTTGTACTTTACTGTGCAGCCATAACTGATCTGACTCTTTGGACTCCTGATTTCTCTGTTAGGCACTGGCTGCAAGTTTACAGATGTCCATGCTGCAGTGCATACTTAATGAGACTCTTGTCTGTTTCATTTCCTTAAATCTTGTTCATAGCATGACAAGTGTGTCAGATCAAATACTTTGCCGATATCTAATTTTGTACCTCTGTACCTTCTGCATATGGAAAGGTATGAGTTCTGCTCTTCAAAAGCATGCCAGCAATCTAGTCTGAGGCTAAAGACTCTATATATCACTTAAGTTTCACTTATCAAGCATGTTATATTCTGGCTAAATCATAGATGGCACTGTAGAGTGAGGCACAACTTGCATGGTGATGGTTTGGGAAATCAACTTATTCGTACACAAGGGCAGCACAGACACACAGCATACCACCAGTGCAAACAAAAAATGCCACATACGTGAAGGCTTTTTGTGATGGCTAGTGCTGCAGGAAGACAGCCACTGCAAGTGCTTCTTCAGGATCAGGCCTCTCGGGCAACAGCTACAGCTTTACACATCAATGAGTTATATAAGATGTTCTGCAACATGGAAACGTGACTATGCAACTGAAGGGCTAGGCTACACTTACCTCAGTTTATCAAATCTGTGACTCTGTGGAGTGAGTGAGATGTGACACTACAGGTTTAGGTGGGACTACTTAACGCACTAACATTACAGATATATTGCATATTTTTTTACAACAACCAACATGTACATGTATACTGATTCAACATACTAATAATATAAAACAGCAACATTTTATTTTTATTTATTTTATTTTACATTTGTTAACTGGGATGGTCCAACTGGATTAATGCCCATTTTCAGTGGAGGCCCAGGGAGAAAAGCTCCAAGGTACATGCACACAATACAATTATCAGAACAGATGGTGTATGGCATATACACCCAAGTTACATTTACTCATAGGTTACAAAACAAAGCAATAAAACACCACATATCAATGCAAGAATGTATAAACAGGAAGTAACAGCATATTAGCTTCAGGATTAAGAATATACTGAGTAGTTTTAGTTATGGTTTTGGCCATTGTGATATAGAGAGGGGTGGCAGAAGAGAGGACACTTATAGAGGGGAGGCATGTGAGATGGACCAGGTGTTAGGGTTGGTGCAGGGACATATCCAGTGTGATTTAAAGTAATATTTGATCTAGGTTTTGAATTAGTGAAGGTTCTAGGGTCAGGTATGGTGGTAGTAAGTTCCGTATCTTTCCGACAGAGTTAGCAAAGAGAGAGTCACCAGCAGCATGGCTGGATTTTACTGTTTGAACTAGGAGTTTGGTGGAGTGGTCGATTGTTGCTGTAGGGGCAGATCAAATTTTTTAGGGCAGAGGTATTTTCTGGCCAGTGGAGGATTTTATGGGCAACTATGAGCTAGTTGAGTTGTAGAAGGTGAGGTAGTTTGAGCCAGCCTAGGATATTTAGGTTGTGGTAGTGGTGGATTTGGTAGGGTGTGCCAGTAGCAAATCTGGCGATATGGTTGTAACAAGATGATAATTTATTGAGATCAGTTTTGCTCAGGTAAGAGAAAAGAGGAAAGGCATAGAGAAGGGTAGATAGTAGATGGGAGTGGGTGATTGCAATTCTTGCGAGTGGGGTGAGGTATGATTTGATCCTATAGAGAGAGCCAAGTTTTTTATTGATGGTTTTCATAGATTGATGTGCACGTCCCACCTTAGATTGTTATCAATTGTGACACCCAAGAGTTTAGTGTGAGTATCTGGGGAGATAATGGTCCCATTACTAGCTGTTATACTGAAGGTTGGGGGGTGGACCTACACGTAGGGGTGAAGAGGAGTAACTTAGTTTTGTTGGGATTTAGGATTACACGTTGGTTTAGTAGCCATTTTTCAACTAAGTTAAAGGTGTCCTGGGTTATTGTGGCCAGATTTGTTGGGTTGGTGGCAGAACAAATCAAAGTGGAGTCGTCTGCATATTGAATGCAGGCAGCCTCCAGTATGATTGTGCTAATTTCATTTATAAAGATGGAGAAGAGAAGGGGACCTAGTATTGAGCCCTGGGTGACTCCTAGTCTTATGGGGAGGCATGAGGATAGTTTACCCTGCCACAGGACAGCTTGCTGCCTGCCTTGTAGGTAGGAATCAAACCATAGGAGTGCCTGATTGTCTAATGTGAAGGCCTTCAAGGTGTTCATTAGTATTTTGTGATCGACCATGTCAAAAGCCTTGGAGAGGTCTAGGATTAGTGCAGAAGTAAGTTTGTTATTGTTACGGTTGTGGTTTATAATGTCAGTAAAAGAGAGGAGGGCTGATGTAGTGCTGAGATTTGGCCTAAAGCCATGTTGAGAGTTGGACAGTAGTTTGTTCTGTGTGAGATATTTCATGAGTTGAATACGAACACACTTCTCCATAATTTTAGCTAATGGAGACAAAATAGCTATGGGCCTGTAGTTAGACAGTTTGGTGGAACTGCCCCCTTATGAAGAGGTATGACATGTGAGATTTTCCATATGGTGGGGAGGGAGGCTTCTGATATGGTTTGGTTGATTAGAATTGAGATGGGGTATGCAATTGCCTCTGCTTCCTTTTGTAGGTAGTCAGTTGGGAGGAGGTCAGCTGCCAGAGTGGTGGGTCTTAGTTTCCTGAGCAGGGCCTTAATGAGTTGAGTGGGCACTGGTTGGAAGGTAAAGGATATATTGGTACAGGTATTTGTAGTATTTGGATTAGAGCCGGTGGGAGTGAGCTGACTAGCCAATGATTGGATAGTTTCAGTGAAGAAGCTGCTAAAAGAGTTAGCTATATCCTCTGGGGATTTTTGTTTGGTGGCAGAGGGGTGGTGGAGTGGTGGTTTGGCCTGGGTAGAGGAATGAATGAACTCCTGCCCAGAATTTTTGTTTTTTTTTTCAATGTACTTGCTGTAGTTTATGGTAGTAATTCTTTTTATCTATAGTTATAGATTTTTTGGCATAATTTCTTAGTTGTCTAATTTTAAGTTGGTCTGGTAGGGTTTTGGTTGTGAGATAGATGGCCCATGCCTTATTCCTGAGTGTGATTTTGGATTTTGTATCTTTAGTAAGCCAAGGTACAACACTGACCTTGGTTCTAATGGTACGTGTGGGGGCATGATAATTGAGTATAGTGCGGAACACATTTCAACTCAAAGCAGAGACTAAACTATTATTGTCAATTACTGACTTAACTATAATCAGAAAAAGATACATAAATCTGATCAAAATATAAATTAAAATATTTGTTATATATAAGGTATAAAATAAATTTGGATAATATTTATATACTGACACTTATTATAACACAACCCAAATTATTCTAAAGAGAAAAAAATGCATCATCATAGAGCAGTGTACTTATGTTTCTCTACTAATAAGGACAGTTTAAGTCAAAAAGTGTAATATTTATGGTTAGAACTCTAAGGAACTCCTTTACCAGTAGGGATTTTCGTTCCATGCCAGAGATTTTTTGTAAGTAATAATGTATTCCTCAGTACTGTATCTTGAGCATATTAAGAATGATGGGAGATCATACCACTGCCAAATGGGCCACAATTTTATTTTATATGGCTGCTGTCCCATGGTTTATCCAGCTGTGAGTGGCCAGGACTCCAAAGGTACTTCATTATTATACTGCTTACAGTTCAAAAGGGAGTAGTTTGTATATGTTCACAATGCATACGGCACAATGCCTAGACATTTAGGTAAAACACCAAGAGGTCTTTGCTGTGGGTTTGGTAAGCAGGTCAGAGCTGTGGTTAGGTCAAGTATCACAATAGGCAATAGATCAAGTGGCACCCTTCAAACACAGCTGAGGACCAAAAAAGAGAAAACAAAATTCCAATGTTGAGGACCAAAACTGTCCTCCGCACCTTTCAGAAAATGTAGCAAGGAATTTACTAAAACACACACCCACGCACATGCATGAGAGCATGCCCACACACAAAATGCAAATAATTTTTGCTACATAAATGACTATTGAAACTGCATTTGTACCTAGCTGATCAATCAAAGTGATTGCACCACTGAGCGGCAGAGACTGGTGCAGATCCAACCCCCATAACAGCTTGTATCCAGGGCAAACACTCACTTCTCCCCACACTAGCCATGGTACTAATGCAAGCACACTGCATACCAACCCTAATTCACTGTGCTCCAACCTTCATGAAAAGGCTCTGGGAGGTATAGCTGATGACCAGTTATACTGTAGGTTACGTATGATCTGTAGGCTGGGGGTAAGAAGTTCAGTGTCCTTTGATCATGGATACTATTAAAATTATGTAAAGTGTTCTGGAAATATGTCTGACATCAATGCTGTTGAACGGCTTCTCTTTCTAGTCCTATAACACCTATCATTTGATACCACTGCACTGACATGATCACTGCTCCCTGGTGTGCATTCCCAGTGTTATGCAATGCTTTCCATGTACAGTGCATCACAGATCACCATATACAAAAATTAGAAGTGCTTCACAGATCCAGGCTGCATGCACACCGCATAGGTATAATGACTGTATGCCAGTGCATGACATGTTTATGCATATGATGAATGGACATATACTTTTTATACAGAGCTGTTCCTACTGTCTATGGAAATAATATAGTTTTCAATGCACAACATACAGTACAATGCAGCATCAGTGTGTCTGGATGAGTAAATACAATTTCTCTATTATGTGGAAAAAGGTTATATTCTATTTAACAGTGTTTTGCTTAAGTTTATTTATTTGTTAACTGAGTGACAGAACTGTCATTGTGGACACTTTTTATGATCGAGACTGCAATGGTAAATGCAATATATATATATATATATATATATATATATATATATATATTTATATATATATATATATATATATATATATATATATATATATATATATATATATATATATATATATATATATATGTATACACACACACACATATATACATATATATATATATATATATATTTATACACACAGACATATATATATATATATATATATATATATATATATATATATATATATATATATATATATATGTATATATATATATATATATAGAGAGAGAGAGAGAGAGAGAGATTTTAGAAGGGCCAGTCAGGCAGAATGTTCTTGTGATATGGGAGGAAACTGGAGTAAGTGCAGGTACCCATGCAAACATGTGAAAAACATGCTAACACCACACAGTGTACTATGATCAGAAGTAAACCCATCATCATGGAGATGCAAGGAGCTATTGAGCACTATGCTGTGGACACATGCATATACCAAAGGGGTTGTTATTAATCTATTTACTGGCTAAACCCCCTAAGTTTTGTAATTCACTAGCACTGTCTGTGTATATGATTTATGCAGGTTCACAAAACAGGAAAGGGCAGATTGTGGGAATTAAACATAGGATCACAGCATCAAGCATGTTAGGGGATAATAATAATAAAAATTGTTGTGTCTTTCGGCTTTTCCCGGTTAGGGGTCGCCACAGTGGAACTCCGGTCTGCTAATGATTGGCAGTAGATTTTTACGTGCTGAGTTGCCGGCCCTGTCGCACAACCTTCAATGAAGGTACGCCCATTCACACATGTCTCCACACAGAAAACGCTCTAACTGAGAGTCGAACAGGACAACATCTTACTATGAGGCGACAACGCTACCGCAGCACCACCACCGCAGTGTGGATAATAATAATAAAAATACACTGTACTAATCTGCTAGACAACATTGATCTGTCTTAGCTGACATGAACTGCATTTCTCCAGTTTTAGGATATTTCTTGCAATACAGCCATTTAGTATGCTGGGTGAACACAGAATAAGACACAGGACTAGACATGAAAATAACTGACAGCTGGGGTAGCATGCTACCCCAAGCACATGTGTCACTTAGTTATGTAAAGGTGCCCCTGGGTTTCTCAAGCTACATAGGTTAATTAACACAGAGATCTGCACTAGGTAAAAAAACAAAAAGACACATAATACTCATCAATAGTGAAGATTAAACCACCCAAATATTACATTACTGAAGAAAAGAAGATCTTTAAAAAAGTTTTAAAATTTTGTGTGATATTAATCTATATTACGCATTAAAGGCATTTGGTGCCTGCTTTTCTGATATGCTGTTTTTTTTTCTAGCTACAAAGCACAGTAGACAGGCTAAATATCTGAATTAGTGTTGTGCTGTTTAGCCTTGAAAAGGCACTAAAATCCAGTTACAGTTTGTCTAATGAGAAAACACTGGCAAAAGATACACTATTTTCTGTTTGTTGTTTCAGAAGTCATTTCACTGGAGGCTTAATTTTAACTTGCAACATGAGGTAAAAAAATGTTAAGGAAAAAGATTGTATATAGGTGATGGCATAATTTCAGTATAACCTAATTTTCCAGACCATCATTAATTTATTAGACTTTCTCCTATTGTTTTGTTGCATATGTTTTTCAAAATAAGACAGATTCTTTAAGATGAGATGTAGACAGTGGCAGTTTCAGGTCTCTGTGTTACCAGTGATGAGACTTCACTGCCAGTCCTACAGTTTAGAAAAGGTTGTTTAATTTATGTGTAAAGTCCACCATCTGGTGTTCAAAGAGGAAAATACAGAAATAGGCTAGCTATATGAGCACATTGCTGGCTAATGCTAAAGAATTGCTGTTTTTCTTTATGATGACAAAAGATTAAAAAAGTCTACTTTACATGATCCTGCAGAAAGACACACACATTAAAATACACTTACAATAAATTAATCCTTGTGACATTAAAACTTCAAAGTGTAAAATCATATAATTCCATCTTTCCTTTCTTAGCATGCCACCACTAGAACAATGAATACTTTATGAAGACAAAACATACTACTACTACTACTACTAATAGTCATAATAATAATAATGATTATTATTACTGTTATTGTTTTGTTGGTATTATTATTATTATTATTATTATTATTATTATACAGGAAGTTAAGCCAACAGGAATTGGAGCAACTAGTCAAAGGGAATTTAATGATTCACAGTTTCCAGCTCACAATTATCTTTAAGTGCATCTGATTGAACATTGGATTGGGTAAAGCTGACTACTGCCAAGGGCAGAAAGTGGAGAACAGACACGCAAGTCAGTGTCCACACTGTAGTAATACATCGATCCATAGAGGCCAGTGTTATTCTGAGTTATGTAGGGATTATCCCGATAGTATTGTTTTTCTAGGTACTGTAAGGATTATGCTGTTAGAGGAATATGCTCACTATTTCTAGCAAGCAGTAACTGTGATATTGATTATATTAACACACTATAGCTCTCAAGTGTCTGTCATTGCAAAGAATATTCATCATTTTGAGTCTTGAGAAGTCCATGTTTCTCATTATTCCATACTAAAGGGGTCTATCACATGTTCAGTGTTTTTAACTGATATCCATAGTAAATAATACTGAATCATATTAGTTCATCAAAATTACTTTTTAAAAATATAAAATAATATTTTTACCTAGCCTATGAGCTTCCTTGTTGAAGTTGTTACCATGCTGTCAGTAAGGTTCCACATTTTGCCCATTTGCACCACACTATGAGAGGTAATATTCCACATTCTGGAGATCGAAGGTTGAGAAGTATATAACACAAGAAAAGATGAAACTGCTACTATATTAACAGTTTTGGAATTCATTTTATTTATTCCATTTTTTTCAGTTATTATCCGGTACATTTATGCACATTTTCTTATAATGGTACTCTTATGTAATTTACAGTGAATTTTAACCAAGTTTCCTTGCATTTTTTTCTTCCATAATTTAAAATCAATTTTTTTTACATTAACTGTCCATAACATAAGCAAAACCCAGTTGTTTGTAAGTAGTTTCATTTCTGTATTTGTTCAGCACATAAATAGATATGCACACATGAATGTCAATATTTTTAAGAAATTGGTTTTATGATCTGTTGCCTTAGCAGCATATTTTGCCAGTCTGACAGGGGGATTACAAAAGGAGTTATGGTTGTCGTAGCTTGCCAAACAGTAACACCTTGCCAGAGATGCAAAAGAGCTCCAGGAATCCTTAAGCTGCATAGGCTGATGAGGATTCTTTGAACTCAATGCCCAATTCCAAGATGAGAACCGAAGTTTAAATTAGTGTTGAATATCTGTGTATAACTTCTAAGTAAAGGAGCGGCCCATTAAAGTCATGGCCCTCTGTGGCATAGCTATAGCTCCAATGGTATGATGGAGTTGATACTACATGCATTATCTGGTACCAAGTCCAAATGCCTGCAGAACCATTTCCTGACATAACGCTGTACTGAGTCAGGTGAGAAGAGGGATACTGTTTTGTGATGTGTCAACTTTGTTCTCTGGTGTAATTAAAAAAAATATTTTTTTTAAAAGCTGAATTGTGCTCCTGTAGTGCGGAGACACATTCTTGCATTTTACTCATTTGAAGTTATCTGGAGCTCAGGTCTGTCAGCTTAATCTATATTTTTGGTATGGTATTCAGTCCTATTCCTATACCTGATTCCATATAAGTGAGTGGTACTAGCATCCAAATATCTAGATAGGTATTAACTGGTGTAACACACCTGCTCTATGTGAAGACCCTGCTGAAACACTGGTTCATAGGTGTGTAAGTGATTACTAGGCTTCAGACATGCACCTTGAAATTATTCTCCTTCTGGAGTTTATAGCAGTCATTATTCGGATTCTTTTGGACTCAAGTGAGACTTTGGAGCGCCCATGAATGCTTCCGTACTTCCTCATTTGCATATATTACCTGGCTGAATTTTCCTTTCAAATCATTATTGTGTTTCCTTGATGCAGCACAGTATGATGAATATAAGATATCTGTAAACTAGCCTATAACCAAAGGAAGGCAAAGATGTAAAACTCTTGGAATGAAATTCCTTAGGAGTTGCCCAAGTTTTCCTGACATACCTAAATGCAGGCAGTTCTGAAAGGGACCTATGACACTACTCATATACTGGTGATAAATTCTGTAGGTTTTCACCCAGCTTTATGCCACATTTCTCCACTAAAGCACACACACATGCACGCACACACACACACACACACACACACACACACACACACACACACACACACACACACACACACACACACACACACACACACACACACTTTACAAAAGCAATAGAAATACAGTATTACATGGGGAAGGTCTATATGCCCGCAGTGCTAGAACAGACATATGCAGCTTAGAAGTCTGTCAATGTATTTGAAAGCATACACTTTCTATAGTAATTTTCACATGAGACAATCATTTATGAAACAGCTTTGCATGTATACACCCTTCAGTGCTTGAAATGCACTAGATGCAAAACTGTATTTTTGTACAAGTTGTCTATATTAATGTTACTGCCTCTTTGTACACCTGAGCCATGTCTGAAAAAAAAGATAATTTCAAATTATATTACAAATACATGTATCAATTAACTAAACAAAATATTAGCATCGATCTGTCACTTGCATGTTATATTTAAGGGTTGAATTTTCTAAAATAATAATAATAATACTAACTATATTTTCTAATGGGTATCTGCTACAAAAATGTGGAAAAAAAATCACAACTGCTTTTCATCCCAGATTTTATGTTGTCTGTGATGTAAAGATGAAATGCTGTGACAGAATAGTACAGAGAATATGGATAGTGCATTTCCTGTTGTAATAATGGGTTAATTCCCCCAATGACTGCATGCTGTATTAACCTGAGATGGGTGGGAAAATGGTGGAGCTAGAATGATGTGGGGCTGAAGGGGTGGGTTGGAATCAGGAGGCTCTAAATAGATATGTCACAGTGACTAACAGACTCTTGCTACAGCTCTGACACACGGCATACAACCTGTTGATTCACAGCCTTAGTACTGCAAGCAAACAGGGTTCTTCTTGTTTTTTGGAGTGTTCCTTTGTGTATCTCACCAATAATACATCTGCTGCTTGTCTTCACTTCCTATGCACCCATCTCTTGTGCCTTGTACTTTTCTCCATAAGTGATTACTGTGATGAAGGGAAAGAGAGTAGATGTATTGCAGATAAACTGCTGGTATCCTCCCAGCAGGGGGCATTTCAGTGATAGGGAAGTGGACACCAGTTATGGAACATGGTATAGGGCCTGAAGCTGGTAACACTGCATCATATATGTTGGCATTCTATAAACTCTGCTATTACATGCTGACTTTTAACTTGGAAATTGGGAAAAATCATATAGAATATGCAACAAAGGATGTGTCTGTCCTGGGCCTTAGGTACTCACACCTACAAACCCTTCTCCTACATCCTATCCAGTGAGAGGTCTAAGCCATGGTCTCTACTACAACTTAAAGAATGTGCAAGAATAGGCTCTCCCCAATGTTAGGAACATTCATTCTTCTTTCTAGCTCTTCAGGTGCCCAAGACACTAAATTATTTTTTCCTGGGCTGTAGTAAGGATTTTAGTATTCTACACCACTAGGTTCGCAGCATCATAGATTCTCTTTTGTAATGCCTGGGGTATTAATGCTGGCTCACAGAAAGCACTGCAATGTTATCTGACTCTGGACTATGTTAGGTTTTGAGCATTGGAATCAATTGCTTTCAGACTACACTATGTATATTAGAATTTATTAACATAAAGTCCCAGAATTAAAAAAAAATACTTGGCATAAAATAACCTGCAAAAATCTAAAACCTATAACCTCAGCAGTCCTCATTTAGCATATGCTAATAGGGATTGTTGGAGTCTTATAACCATTTTCAAAAGGGCAATCAGGCTTGCAATATTGAAACATTTAAGAGTTACCCAGAAATGTATAACCTTTAAAGTCAAATACTATTTTAGTGAAGCAACAGTTTAGCCTTTATGAGGGACTTAGGAACCCCAACTGTCTGCAGTAGCACACTGTACACACAGATATAGCATCTGTGCAGGATGGCTTTCATGTCAAAGCAGATCTTCTTGTACAGCCACTCCTGTACTGCAAGGCAAGCTCTCTGCCTGTAGTACCAGTGTTTCCATACAGGTGGAGCTATGCCATTAGGCATCTTGCTTAGGATCATCAGGTAATTCAGTAAAGCCTACACGTTATTTTTCCACTGTGTGCACAGTGCAAAGCGATATGCACACATGCACAAAACCTTTTAGATTCAGTAAGTACCAAGCACCCCCACACAAACAAGGTAAACACCGCAACATGCTAATTACAGCATAAGCAGCTGAATTACATGCTAATTAACCAATCTAACATGGCAGAGTTATTCAAAAAGCTATAAAGCAATCGTGTAGACTCTGTGTTGGCATTGTCTGTAAATTCCAAAACTTTTGGAATACAGCCATGGGAAGGAGTCTACATGAACAGAATAAAAAGTAAATGTGTGAGATTTGTACAGAATTGACCTTAATATGTGACAACACGTGATACAGGCTGGAGGCAACGAAAGGAGAGTAACAATAACAACATAATCCTTTTTTGCCATAACAGAAATGCGGCTTTGCTCATCCACCCACAAATGAACAATCCACTTATAAGTAATCCAAACAGACAAAAGCATAAAAGTGTGTACTGATCAAAATAAATATAAAAAACATTCAACAGACTATTCATAGTTGTATGTCAGCATATGCAATTTGTAGCTGATGAAATGCAGGTATATCATATAAAAATCAGCACTCCTCTGTGCAGATATATACCAAAGTAATAGCCTCTCTTCTGTGTTCAATGCATAGACAATTCAGATCCCCTTCAGTAGCCCTAGCTACATGGTTGCTGTCTGGTGTAGACTCAGGGCTGTCAGCACAGTGAAGATGCAAATGAGGTCTGAACTCATTAGAACTGCTGAATCCAAAAAAAAAATGGATCCATGTAGGGATGTAAACACAGTGCAGTCACTCCTTCAGTGTTTGTGTTTAATGGATGGCAACTGTGAATGCTTACATCAGGTGGGTGTGTCAGGTTAGACTTACAAAGTGTTACATGTACATCTGTCAAGGTTGGAAATGCAAGCAAGCAGCACAAAATTCACAGGTTCTCTTTCAATAACATCCAACCTCCTCTTCACTGGTTGTCAAACTATGTTTTCTCTGTCAGTTTCTTCTTATTATTTTATTATTTTTTGCCCATTGTTTGCATGATGTGGAGCTTAGCGCAATCACAGAAAACGGAGGAATGAATGGAAGTTTTGGCTGTGCTTATCTTGTTTGTGCATCACTGCATGAGGGGCTAAAGGGAGACCTTAAGAATGACTAGTAAATAAAGGAATGTCATGTAATTATTTCAGTGGCAGCACTGCGAATGTATGACAGTACTGAGTCTGTGGAATACACCTGCTGCTTAACTGAATCTGTGGTAGCAGGTTTTAATACAGTTAATGCAGTGATATGTTCCTTTTTGGGGTCAGATGGCACTGGGTTCTGTATTTATTACTTTTAACTACTTTTGCATTACCATTGCTGCTCTTTGGTGCACAATGCGCACTATCATGCAATACAGATAGGACAATGGTGAAATGGGGATGCTAAAGTCTGACAATTATTACTCAGTCTCTGGAATACACCCGCTACTTAACTGACTATGTGGTGGTATGTGTTAATGCAGTTAATACAATGATATATTCCTTTTTGGGGCCAGATGGTA
Source organism: Protopterus annectens (assembly GCF_019279795.1). Classification (NCBI taxonomy): domain Eukaryota; kingdom Metazoa; phylum Chordata; order Ceratodontiformes; family Protopteridae; genus Protopterus; species Protopterus annectens. The sequence continues at coordinate 966,111,965 of NC_056745.1, read as the reverse complement.
CTAGGTTCGAATACAACACTTTTAAGTACTTCTGCATTACCATTGGTGCATGTTGGTGTGTGATGAGTACCATTGCGCAATAATGCATTAGAGAAAAAGAAATGGGGAAGCTAGAACAGTGGTGAAATGAGCAAGCAGGGGATGAAGAAATGGAAAGAAATACAGGAATATGCAGGAGGAAGGTAGGAAAGAACCATAGCTATCCATTTCTTCAACAGTAAAAACTGCTAATGTATGCAGAATATTAGCTGAGTTTGGACTGTCACCTCCAGAGAGAGGGGTGACCACAACACAATCATGTTGTATAGCCAATAAGACCAAATCAATTGTGTCAAGAAGACACATGTGTGAAATGGAAAGCAATGTATGGGAAGATTTTTTTTGTAGGCATGTCTGAGTCTGGTAAGTTGGGTAGGTGAGGAAGCAATTGCAGACAGACAAGACAAACAACACAAGACACAGTGACAGTGATGGACACAAGAGGTCGGTGGACACCATCAATGGGGTGAGGGTGGGGAGATCCAGGGCCCATGCTTGTCTGGCTGGGTGACAGTGAGAATGGAGTCCTCACCCACTTGTCTGTCATCACTATCACCTCACTCCACCACTGGTTGAGCACTCAAGGTCTCCTTATCCTCCTGGTCCTACCTAAAATGAGGGAGAGCAGCCTCTCCATCCAGCATAGGTATGCACCACCAGTGTGCTGCACAACTTTACACATCATCCCTGGAAGTTCAGCATGGGTAATAAACTCGCCACCTCTGCCACTGCTCCCAAAGGGAACCACTGGACTATCCCCTGGGCAGAACTACCTAGGGAGACAGGTAGTGCAGGGGCAGCAGAGGTGATGCTCCTGGACATGCTTGGCAGGGCTGGTGGAGTGGGAGCAGGTGGATCCTGTGGGCCAGGTCTACCACAATGTGCTGTGGAGCATTTCATGTTGTGGTACACATGGATAACGTGGACACATTTCTATGACACATAATAATATAAAACAAACAAACAAAAAAGAGAGTGACACAGAGATAAGGGTTGGGGTTGAGAAAAAAAGTTATGTACTTACCATAACATTCCAAATGTGTTGTCATTCTTCATTTATCCTTGACGGATGGGTCCAGTTCCGACATCAGAACTGATTCGGCCATTACTACAGCTCGCACCAGCCAAAAACTCTCAAGCTTCACCTCTGCCCACAATCTCTCTCTCACAATTACCTCGGATGGAGTTTCAGAGATATATATGTATGTATAGATAATAGATAAGGAAGCCCAAAGGGAAGCCATATCTGCTGTGCTTGAAAGGTCAGAATAATCTAAGGGTATATAATCCATTCCATCAAAAAAAAAATCTTTAAAGGCCAGGGGATTGAGGGAGGGCAGTCTAGGATAAATGAAGATGGACAACACAGAGGTAATGTTACGGTAAGCACATAACTTCTTTATCTGATGTTGTCAATCTTCATTTTATCCTTGACAGACGGGACAGAGTCCCCAGCTATCTTAGATCTTGGGTGGACTCACAGAAGGATATTCCTGAGCACCATCGAACCAAAGGATGCTCTTCCCCTAGAGACCAAGTCCAATTTGAAATGAGTAATAAAGGTATGGGGAGAAGCCCAAGTAGCTGCTGCACATATATCATCCACTGAAGCTCTGAATTGGAAAACTGCTGAAGTGGCTACAGATCTTGCAGAATGGGCTTTCATAGGCCAAGGTAAGGCTATTTTGTTCTTATCATAGATAAATGAAATACAGTCCTTTAGCTATCTGGCCTAAGTCAACTTGCTGACTGCCTTGCGAATCTTTGCATTGGAAAAGGAAACAAATAGTTGGTCAGATATTAGAATGTCTTTTGTTCTGTGAAGATAGAAACATTTATTTATTTATTTATTTATTTTACATTTGTTGACCGGGATAGTCTGACTGGATATATGTCCATTTTCAGTGGAGGCCCGGGGAGAAAAGCTCCAAGACATTACTAAAAAATTACAAAGTGATTACATGCTAAGCAATATACAAGTCATTGATAGTTATACAAAACAGATACAAAAAAACTGTTTAGGGTGTTTTTATATATACATATATATATATATATATATATATATATATATATAGATACACACACACACACACACACACACACACACACACACACATACACACACGTCAGCCTCCTGGTACCATAGGAAGTGTATCTCTTTAGTAGATTAACAGAAAGAAAAAAAACAAAGCAACAGCGAGAGGTATAATAGCCAACAGAGGTGGTCAAGGATGAGGTGAATACGGTCAACATAATTGTCTATGAAAACTTAATAAATGTAAGGAATATTCACCTTTGTTGGAAAAATTTGGAAAGAAAACCGGAAAATTAATAGTTTGATTGATGTTAGACTCTGAGACTACCTTGGGTAGGAAAGAGGGCTTTATTCGTAAAGAAACTCTATCTTTGTGGAAAATCAGATAAGGAGGTTTACACAACAAGGCCTGAATTTCTGAGATCCTTCTGGCAGAAGTTTTAGCTACCAAAAACAATGTCTTCCAAGACAATAGCTTGAGATCACATTCAAAGGAGACTGTACTATGGACTGTAACACTAAGTTTAGATTCCAAGTCAGAGTTGGATTTTCGAAAGGGGGTTTCAGTGCCTCTTAAAAATAACACACAAAGTCTATGAGAGGCTAAATAACATCTTCCAAACCATCATGGAAATTGCGGCTAACTGTAGTCTGACGGTAGAAGAAGAAGCTCCAGCATTAAATAGGGAGGCTAGAAAGTCAAAAATATGCTCTATAGAAGCAGAAAAGGGATCAATATCTTTTTCAAGGGCTCAGATGGTAAATCTCTTCCATTTGCTACAGTACAATTTACAAATGGAAGGTTTATGAGAAGATAGGAGGATGTGGCATACTGGGGAGGAAAGATTTAGATTTCTGGCAGCTAATGGAATTGGAGGAACCATGCTGTCAGCTTGAGGTTCAAAATTTATGGGTGAACAAGTCCGTCTGGATGGGACAGAAGGTCTTGAATCAGATCAAGAATCCAGGGTTGTTGGCTCAGATAAGGCTAAAGGAAGGTGAAACAAATCTGTCAAGGCCAAAAGGGGGCAATGAGGATTAATGTGCTCTTCAATCTGAGTGCTTTCTGCAGGATGTTTGGAATTAGAGGTATCAGGGAAAAGGCATGCAGGAGACTGGGGAGCCAATTGTGGAGATTGTCTCTTGGTGACTTCCCCAGAGGTGGAATCAGGATGAAGTAATTGCTGCACTTGTTGTTTAAGGAAGAGGCAAACAGATCACAGCAAGGTCAATCCCATTGACAGAAGATCCTTTCTGCCACATCTGGATTGAGAGACCACTCATGAAGCTGGAGGATACATCTGCTCAGATTGTCTGCAGTCAGACTGGAACTCCCTAGAACATGCATTGCTATTAGAAAGCAGGTGGAAGAGATCATCCACTGCTAAACTCTGATGGCTCCTCGACAAAGGGGATAAGTCTTGGTTCCTCCCTGCTTACTGATGTACCAAAATACTGAGACGTCTGTTTGAACTGCAATTGCCCCCTGAGGAAGAGCTGTTTGAAAGGCCTGAAATGCTAGAAACACCATTCTTAACTCCAGGACATTGTTATGCAGGTTGACCTCTAAGAGGGACCAAGTGCCTTGGAATATCCTATCCAGGACATGCCCCCCCACCCCATCTGGGTGGTGTCTGTGGTCACTATGGCCATGGGCTACTGAAGTGCAAAGGGCCAACCAAGGAAAATTTGTCCGGTATACGTCCACTAAAGTAGATCCCTCTTGCAATAATCAGTGATCAGAATTTGGTCTGACAAATGCTGGTGAAGGATAAACCACTGAGAAGCAAGTAGTCATTGCAGTATTCTCATATGAAACTGACTAGAGGGACTAGGTTTACTGAGGCTGCCATCAATCATAGAGTTTACAAATCTAGTTGAGCAGGAACCCTCTTTCTGTGGATTATCTTTTGAACTTGTGTAATAATTCTTTGGATCCTCTCTTGAGGAAGGGATGCTATGGTTGTTGCCATATTTAGCAAAGCCCCTATAAATTCTTGATTTTGAGGTGGAGTCAATTGGGATTTCTCATGATTTACCATAATTCCCAGGTGGCCACAGATATTGAGAGTGTAATGTCTGTCTACTATCAACTGATGCCTGACCAAAGCGGTTACAAGCCAGTCGCCCAAGTACAGAAACACCCAGAATCCTTGCAGTCTAAAGTGAGGCTGCTTCTATTGCCATGCATTTGGTGAACACCCTGGGGGCTGTAGTGAGACCAAAGGGCAGCACTCTGAATTGGTAATGTCTGGATCCCAGCTGGAAGCGAAGGAACTTCCTGGAGCATTTGTCCATTTTTATGTGGTACTATGCATCCTGATGCTTGAGCACATCCAGTCATCTTTCTTCTGAAAAGGAATAATTGACTGTACTGTGACCAACTGGAACTTTGTTTGATGAACTCATTTGCTCAGCACACTGAGATCCAAAATTGGTCTCCAGTCCTCTGTCTTTTTTGGTACTCAAAAGAATATTGAGTAGGTTACAGACCTTTTCTGGTTTGGCGGAATTTCTTGGACGACTCTTTTGTCTAATAGTTTTTGAATTTCTTGAACTGCTGAATCCCTCTGATTGTGTGGAACATCAGGGATTTTTTTGTGTACAGAGAAAGGATAGGAAAACAGAATGGTATGACCTCTGGATATGATCTGCTGCACTCAGGAATCTGTTGTTATGTATAGCCAGCCATTTAGGTGCAAGGATAAGCATCCCTCAACTGCACCCAGAAGAAGACAATTGGGCTTCCATTCAGGAGTGCTGAAAGGGCTTACGCAGAAAATAATCCCTGAAGACCTGGTTCTGTGGACCACCTTTGCTGAGAGGGCAGTGTCTTCCATTTTGGTTCCTCCCTCTGTCCATGGGGAACTGCCTCCACATGTGTCCTGGAGTGGCCCTTGGGTTTTTTGAACCACATCTTACCACTGCTTCTCTGATTCCTAGACAAGGATCTTTGGAGGTTGGAAAAACATACTCCCTCAGCAGAAAGAGTCTTGACATACTTCTCCCACCTGGATAAAGTCTCTTTACTTTTGGACCAAACAAGGATAATCTGTCAAAGGGAGCACTGAAGAACAAAGACTTGAATGGTTCCACAAAGTCACACAAGTGCATCCAGGCATGCCTCCTTATGGCTATGCTTGAACCCACTGCTCTGGATGCTCCTTCAGCTATATGTACAATTAGCATCAAGGACAAATTAGACATAGACTCCACGGTGGCTAGTTGGGAAGTCACTTTCTCTTGGACTTCTTCAGCTACAGTTCCCACCAGGGTATCTGATACTTTCTTGATCAGGTCACTTTGAAGTCTTGTAAAGTGCACCAGGAAGTTCAAAGTCTTTACAGTAAAGGTTGATGAGGCATAAACCCACTTCTCAAATCTATCAATGGCCTGGGACTCCCTGTTGGGTGGATGGATGGATGAACTCTTCTCAGCGATTTCCTTTTTTGTGGAGGCTGCTACCATCATGGCATCCACTGCTAACCCTTTGGCCTAGAACTGCTTGTCTTCATGGGCAGATAAGATTTTGTCAGGTCACTTGGGGATGGGTTTGAGGGTGTCTGGAGCCTTTCATGCCTGCTGTGAAATCAACTGAATGAGTTAATTGGTGGCCTGTGTCACCTAAGAGGTAGATGGGTGAGTGCTGAAAGCCTGCAGGTGAACGGATTCCTCCAAGGAAGGGCTTTAGGATTCCCAGACACCTGTTTGCTTTAAAATTTCTAAGATGTCTAAAGGAGACATCTTCAGGCGGTGACCTTGGGGACCCTTCCCCTTCATCAAAATCTGTGTCTTCAGTGACTGATTCCTTGAGCAGAATGTAAGTGCTTCCTCTTGCACTTCTTTTTTCTGAGTAACCTACTTGGAGAGATAATCTGGGAAGGTATCAGAAGATGACAAAACCTGAGTCTGAGAAACCTGAGACTTTGGCACCTACTATACCTGTTGCGAGAAGGAAGGTCCAACTGGGTTACTGTAAGGGACTGGGCCCTTTCCATTGCCTCCAAGGCAGGCCCCCCAAAGAGGGAAGGGAGCCTGGAACTGAGGTTGACTGTCTTGGGAGTGAGGTCACTCCACTGTCTGAAGATACCACCTTTGGGACCGGTGCTGAACTAACTCAAGCCAAAGCTCTGAGGAGCAGGGCCAGCTCAAAAACACCTGGAGTTGAGTCCTGCCCCCCAAACCAACAGGGTAGATACAGCTCAGAGAGGTCTCCAGTTCCAAAGCCACCAAAAAGCTCATGGAAATTACCAGTTCTGAAGAGGTGGAAATCTCAGTGACCAGTACAGTCTAAAGCCTTGGAAGAGATCAGAGGATGAGTAGTCAGCAGGGTAAAGGAATGCTTGGTTCCAAGACCTGAAGGATTTGGAGTTGAGGGGGGCCTGTAAGTCTTCTAGCACACAAGATTTTATTCACTAGTCTCTCCACATTGAGCTCAGAAAGACTTTTGTGGAACAGATTGATGATATGGATGGGACTTAGGCCTCTGAAGAAAAATTTCTGAAAGCTAACCAGCAAAGGGGTCTACAGATGGAGAGTAAGTACTCCTGGGAAAAATTCCTTTGATTCAGATACAATAGTCTGTGGCAATGCAATCAGTGCAATCAAAGAAGGAGCAGAAAAACTGTCCTGCACAGAAGCCTTCAACGACAAAGGACACGAAATAGTTGCAAGTTCCGGGGAAATTGTTGCCATCGGTAATTTAGAGTCAGAGGCCTCCAGTTCCAATGATCCTTTTCGAACCAAGGATTTCAATTTCTTAGTTCTTGGTGCTGAAGGGAAAGGTGGAACTGAGGGACTTCTCTTTTTGCCCTTGTCCACGGAAAATGAGGACAAATGGGACGAAATATCAGTTTTAGATCTGTCAGCTGTAAATAAGGCTTCACTGAAGGTGGAGGGGATCAAACCCTTTAGAATAAGCTTGTTAGGTCTCTCAACAAGAACTCTGTGACTGAATCCATGGCAAATAATGCAGTCCTCTTGTAAGTGAATGGGGTCTAAGCAATAGGCACAAAGGTAGTGAAAGTCAGACGATGAAATCTTATGGCCACACTTCTGGCATTTTTTTTAAAACCAGAAGGGGGTCTAGCTTTTTTAGCCATCTTACAAATAAGTCTGGAAGGCAAACACTCACACACGCACACACGCACTTACGCAGAAAAGTTTAAGAGGGAGAGAAGAAGTAAAATTTTTTTTTTGAAGTGAAAGTTGCAGAGATACACCAAGGTGTATGGGAAGAGATGATCAACTATGATATTAAGAAAATACACTTATGTGTACGTAAAAGAGAGAAAAAAAAAACAAAATGGTAGAAGATCAATTAGAGTGGATACAGAGAGAAAATCTCTAAAAACTAACAGTAGAAATTTACCTAAACCAAAGGAAACTTGAGAGCACTGACAAAACACAGCTGTTCAGAAAAGCAGCAAACAAGTTCTGAGGTAATTGTGAGAGAGGGACTGTGGGTTGAGGTGAAGCTCGAGAGGTTTTGGCTGACATGAGCTGTAGTTCATAGGTTCATAGGTGTGTACTAGGCTAATGGCCCTGGAGCCTTTACAAGCCTAGCTCATAGAAGTGACCTGGCATTGTGCCGCCAGACATTAGTTCCCAGTGCCTCTACCAAGTAGAGCCACTGGAGTGATCCCAGGGGTAAACTTTCTATTACCTATCCACTCATCAAGATTTTTCTTCAAGAGGGTCAGCGAGGTGCTCTGCTTGACATGTATGGAAAGTCTATTCCAGAGCATGGGCAGTCTCTGGGTGAGGAACCTGTCCCTCCAGCATGTTCTGTTGATTGTGGTAATGAGGTTGAGGTCTCTGGACCATGTGGTGTGGAGGGATTGGGATTTCTATAGATGTAGCATCAGACATGGCTTTGTAAGTCAAGCAGAGATCACCTATAAGTAGCTGATATGACACAGAGAATGTAGGTGATATCCAAGTAGATTCCAATATTGGAACCGGACCTATCTGTTAAGGATAAAATTAAGATTGATAACATCAGATAAAAGAGATAAGATTTGTACCTTCATATGTAACATACAATGCATTAATACAATTATTTGACTCTGTTACCTTAACCTATACTCTAAGGACTACCACCCCCTAACAGGTAGCTTTTACTTTTAAGAATACCAGCTCCTAACAGATGCACACTATACTACAGATTACAGCAAGTGCCCCTTTACATGTGCATATATTGTTCCAGTAATACAGATTACAGTTTACAGCAGGGCATGTGTGCCACTGATATACAGCTTTACTTTAAGCCTTTAAGTAACACATAATTGAAGAATTAACAGTACTGTATACTTGGGAAGTATGGTATTTGAACTAACCACCTCTGAGTTAAGTCTAATATTTTACTCTTGGATTGTGCTACAGACTAATGCATGCATGCATGCTTGCGTTTGCAGTTGAGATAGGCATGCTCAATTTGATACAACTGTATAAAATGCCAAACAAGCTATCTTTAAGTTTTAATGCTACAATAATACTATTGCATGCATTCCTCATCCTCACCAATCTATTGCCATGCATCCTAACAGTCACCTCACTTTCCATGGCAGCTGTGGAAAAAACAGAACAGTACAGAACAGAACAGAATACCATTATGCATGCCAGTCTTGCCTATATTCAACTTTTGCACCTTACAAGCACTCTCTGTAGTTGGTGCTTACACATTTGTGGATGTCCTCCGTCCTATAATCATAGATCCAAGCATTGAGGGTATTTCTTTTCCTGTGATGTAGGCCACTAAAGTGGTGCTTACATTTGTCACCAGTGCAGGGGATACAGGTGGCACTGGTTACAGCCTGGGCCAAACTATCCCAAACCTCTGACTTATACTGGGACTCAGAATACCCCCCTGCAGTAGCCTGGCACTGTGGTGTTCCACTAGGAGTCAAAAAAAATCTTGAACTCCTGGACACCCCATCTCTAAGCCCTAAATCTCCACAAATGCCTGCATGTCTACCACAGACCAAGAGCAATGGAGAATGATGGTTTCCCACCAATGCCAGTTATCACATATACTGGGCGTGAGTACACTGTTTGAAAATGTTGAGCACTGCTTACCATTATCCATGTTGTTTGGCAGTACGCACCCCAGAGCCCTGTGTTTACACGATGGTAAGCAGTGTGCAACAGTGGCAATCTGTGAATAATTACACAGGCAGTTGTGTATGTGTGTTTGACAAATGTGAAGGTCATGGCAGTCCAGAGAACAGAAATATAATTACAAGAATATAGTACACATTATACCCACAGTCATACATTTGATAATAAATGTGATAATACATAGATAAATAAATAAATTAACACAATATTAGTGTCTCAGCCCTCATACATATAATTAATATCTTGTACACTATGTCAAGTTTTATAAGTGAGAGTGACTAATGGGAAGTGGCACAACAGTAAAAGTGTATGGAATATGCTATATTTGAATCCAGGACTATGTTTATGGCAGTCCTACAGTAACACATGTTGGCACAAGGGAGTTGAAATGACAGCTGTTCATGTTTCAGTTCACTGATATAAACTGAAATGTCACAAAAGTGAAAAAAAAGTTGCACACCCTGTAGTTGAACCCAGGACCATCTGTACTCCAGCCCTATAACTATACCTGCTGCCACAGGCAATAGCATTGATTAAATGTATCTGGTTTCTATTTTTCTCTACTTTCTGAGTGGTCCACCTATCTAGTTTGTGCACTGCCACATGTTGAGCAAATGAGATATGCACATCCAAGCCTGACATTCTTTTTCTCTGGTTCCTGTGTTTGTGCTAAGTGGCACATCACACAAACAGTGGCCCCCTCCAAAAAAAATGTGCCCTATCTATGGAAAATATCTCACATCATTCTACTACACAAAGGAGACCCCTCTAAAGATCTAACTACTGTCCCATAGCCATCCTCTCCCATTTAGCCAAGATCTTAGAAAAATGCATTCACTCCCAACTACTCACCCACCTCCTTAATTACAACTTCCTCTCCCCACTCAACATGGCTTTAGGCTGAGACACAGTACCAACACTGCTCTACTGTCTTTCACAAACACCATACAAGGCCTCATAAATGGTGGTCAGATGGTCTCCTCTATATTTCTTGACATGTCAAAAGCCTTTGAAACCATCTCCCACCAAATCCTACTAAATAAATCATGATCCCATGGCCTCAACACATCAGCCCTGTCCTGATTCCATAGTTATCTCTCTAACTATCAGCAAGACACCATGTGGGCAAACACCCTATGCCCCCTTCTACCCATCACTGTTGGTGTATCACAAGGATCCATACTTGGCCCCTTTCTCTTTACAATATTTACTAATGACTTCAGCTCTGCAACCCAACTAGCCTCCATAGTTTAATACGCCAATGACTCTACACTAGTCTTTTCTGTCCATACACCCTAGGATCTACAAACAAAAATGCAAAAATCTTTCCAGGACATATAAAACTACCTCACTAGCCATCAACTCATACTAAATCCTAACAAAACCAAATTAGTTGTTTTCAATTATAATAAACCCAAAACATGTCTGACCACACTTTCAGTCCTTTCCACAAATGGAACCAAAATAGAACCCACTAACCAAACCAAACTTCTAGGTGTCACAACTGATGAAAACCTAAGGTTCAATACCCACATCTTCCTCACCATCAAAAATGTCCACTCTAAACTAGGCACCCTATATAGAATTAAACCTTACCTTACAGAAAGTGCCAGACTAGCCACTGCCCACACAAAACTACTCTCTATCCTCCTTTACGGCTCCCAAGTATTTAGAAATATTTATAAATCGGACCTAAATAATCTAGAATCATGCTACAACAAAACTGCCAAATTCACTGCAGGCAACCCCTACAGAATCCACCACTGCTCAGTACTATCACAACTCAAATGGTGAGAACTACCAAACCTTCTAATATTAAACCAACTGTCCATAGCCCACAAAATAATTTGAAAAACCAGTCGACTACCCAGCACTCACCAACCTAATCCAATACAACAACAATCATAGATCACTAGGATCCTCAAAATAAACTAATGTTAAAGATTAGCCAACACCACAACACACAAGGCACCACCCTCTACTCCTATAAAATTGCCAAACTCTGTAACACCCTTCCTCAACCTATAGCTAAAAACCCTAGCATTCATGACTTCAAACACCTCCTTAAGGAACATCTAGCTAAACACTGGCTCTGCTCCTGCCACACTGCTGGCTAGGCCACCCACAATCCCTTTACATCACCCAAACCAGCTCAGCCTCACAGCTACAGCTATTATCCGTTTTATGCTAAGTTCAACACTCTATCTCAGTTAGCATTGTAAACACAAATACTGCTTTGTCTTACAACTGCATTGCTCTTTTTTGACAAACTGTATTACACTGTCCTCACTACTAGTCATGCTGTTAATTTTTATCTCAAACTGTACCATTTTTGTTAAATTTGTGAATTATTGCCATTTAGTTTTTACTATACTGATGTTTGCTTTGCAAATTGTTAATAACATAAGCGTGTTCATCTTGATTGTTCAATACTGTTATTTATATGTATGGAGCTTTTCTCCCTGGGCCTCTGCTGAAAATAGGCCTTGTGCCCAGTCAGACATTATCTGGTAAACAAATGAAATAAATAAAATAGCATGGAGAGATAGCAGAAATGAACAAAAACAATTTACGACATATACAGTACAAAATGCTAGCGCATATGCCATATTTCTACATAGGTCTGGATTTCAACTCTCACTCCAATGTACCCTCAGAAAATAGGATGGTTGCCATATCCCTCTTTACCATATAAATAGCTTTGCAGAAATGAATTGAAGTCATTCTTCACACAACCAACTGCAACAGAATGTACACTGATATCAAACCATAAACTGCTATTTCTACATTTATTAAATCTATTACATTTGGACATAGTGCACTTAGTGATCACACAACCTATTATGATTATTGCTTGCAAATATACAGCTCTGTCTTACCTTTCTGCGTTTCTTGGTCATTCACTAGTTATCTGACCAGTATTCTGGCACATGCAGTGTGTAAACCATTCTATATCATTGACCTTAAAATGTATGATGATATTAACTGAGAATAATATGATATGCAGTTGCCAACAACTGAAGGGCACATTGGAAGGCACAAACAAGCATAGACTTCTTGTTTTGTTAGGAGCAAAAGTGAGTTACTGTTATGGCACATACAAGGGTACACTGTTATTTTGATGGGGGGAAAGATGAGTTACTGTTATGGCATAAACAAGCACAGTTATTCTGGGGTGAACAAAGGTAAGTTACTGCTATGGCACAAACAAGGATATGTTACTCTTGCAACTCTCCTTGTTTTTCATCCTGCCTGTTGTTTGATCTTGTTAGGGTTGTGAAGTTAGAAACTTGAATGTGTGTCATTACTTTCTAACTTTGTTCTTTAACTGATTTGCTAGTACAAATGTATGATGTTAAATTGAGGGCATGCAGTGATCATCAGTACACTTGAGAAGTATGACTGTGTGAATCTTTGATGCCCGAGGCCTACTAGTTACTAATAGATGCATGTAAGATAAATAAGTCTCTGCTGTCACATGTTAAGGTAATTTATGTACAAATCTCCCACCATTTGCTTGCTTACTGTACCAACTAATGAAATACAAGGAAATGCCATAACATTATTAAACAATACACTCCAGGTTCAGAATTTACCTTGTAAAATGCAGCAGTTGCCACAGTGTTAGTTTAAGGCTGACTCTGTCTCATGCAAGCAGTACACAGCTAATCCATGGGTAGTTAAAGGTTGTGTGAGTTGCCTGCCATCAATGTTACAATATGTATGTGAGAAGGAGAAAGGTTTTATGCCCCTATGTGGTTAGTGAGTGTGCTATGCATTGTCTGTTAGCCAATGCAAGGGCATACTGAACACACCTGTGTCTGCCTACACCAATAGCAGCTGGTGGTTCCCCCTTTGACTCATCTGTCTCTGTCTGTGGTGACCTTGCCATTGGTGGTGGGTGTGTGCCACTTCCCTTTGCTGATCCTGCTGCAGCTGTTTCCTCAGGATTATGTTGTTTAGCATGACACATACTGTGAAGATTTCTGTACATGTCTGTGGACTGCACTGCAGAGCACCCCCAGGATGCATTTAGGCACTAGAAGCATGACTTCAGCAGGCCAAACACATGCCGTATGACATTTCTGCTTTGTGCGTGTGCTTCATTATGGTGTTTTTTCCATGGGTGTGTGTACATTTCTGATGGGTGTCATCAGCCACAGTTCAAGTGCATAGCCTGCATCCCTCAGTAAATGACCCTGTGGGATATCCCCCCTAGCATCCATCTGGTACAGTTGGGAGGTGTGCCAGATATGTGAGTCATAGTAAATGCAAGGGTTGCCAGCACACATGTTGAAGATGATTCCCTTTGCATTACACATGCCTAGGCAGTTGATACGAGTGGCAGCCCTTTCTGCTAATGTAGACCCTATACTTTTCTCTAGGTTGTACTTCATTTCTACAAGAGTGCAATCTATGGCATGCAGTACTTCAGGGTAGTGACCTACCCGGTAGAACTGTTGCATATTTCTGGCCCTTTCCTCACAACTACGGGGAACATATATGCAGTCACTGGCATGTTGGAGCATAGTATCCAGGAAATGGTGAAGAATTCTGGATGTTGATGCCTATGACACCTCCAGCATGTCTCCTGTTGGTCTCTGAAAGTTATCTCTAGCTAAGATTCTAAGGGCTAAACATACCTAAGTTTCCACTGGGATGGGTTCCCTTTGGTTGGCTCTGGGTTGAGGGTGGCAGAGGGCACAGAGTTCCTGTATTGTGTCCCTGTCCACCCTGTAGCACTCTACAATTTCCAAGTCATGTAGGTTGAGAAGAGTTAAACAGGGCCTGAAAACTCTTCTCCTTCTTGGCCTAGTCCTATTGGTAGCAGCAACAGCAGCACTGGCATCAGCCTCTAGCACATACAAATGGATTAAAGCAGCAGCAGCTGCTAACATATTGTAGACTTTCCATTTCTGTACTCCAAAAGTTTTGAAACTCACAGGAAAACCCATCCTGGAATCTACATGGATGCTTTACAGCTTGTTGAATAGCTCCACCATGTTGGATTGGTTGATTAGCATGTAATTCATCTGCTTATGCTGTAATTAGCATCTATGAAACACAAAGACAGATGCAATCCATTAATAATTTACACCATATAAAAAAGGCAACCATGTAGGTAAGCTAAACTGATGGTGAGAAGTGTTGTATAAATTTGGAAGACTGCAAAAATGATTTTCCTTCAGGATATATCTGTACCTAGGAGTACTGCACTTCAGCAGGTATGCTCCCATTTTGTCACATACGTACTGTATGTGGTGGAATGTATTTAAGAATAATGTCAAGCAAAGGCTTTTGCACTTTTATCTGTATAAATTAGTTATATGTGTAATGATGGCATGAACATGTTTGCCAAGCCATTTCAGAGGTACACATGACTGCCAAAACAGGAAAATGGAATGCTGTGTGAGACTTATGTACAAATGCTTCAGAGACAGGTCCTTTGATAGCACTTTTAGTAATTCAAAGATGTTTTGTTAGCAAAATGGGTCATTTGCCTGTTCTTTTGTGGGGGGGGGGGGCAAAGATGTGTTACTGTTATGGCACAAACCAGGATATGTTACTCTTGTTACTCTCCTTGTTTTGTATCCTGCTTGTTGTTAGTATTTCACGTCTGTAGACTGTTTTATGTTTCTCCAGTGGGTAATACTGACTGGCTACCTTTTCTGTTTTATCTGAAAACATTTATTTTGCAGTTATATGATACTTATGTGTATTATATTTTGTTATCTATTAGGACACCTACAAGTATGCCACTCAGGCATGTCAATCCATGGAAAAAAAACCTTCACCAATGCCGAAAATCAAATTATTGTGGACTGGTTTCAGCAACATGGTGCTTCTCTCCTGGAAAAGGAGTGAGAAGATATGACATGCAGGATTCAGATATATCAGCACATTCTCCAGGATGTGAATGCCATGGGTGGTCACAGCAGAACATACAAACAGGTGCATCACAGGCCCAATGACATAACTGTAACTGCACGCAGGTGACCAGTTGCAGTGGGCCATGACCAAATGGCTACCGGCGGCAGGCCTGCTAGGGAACCGCCACTAACCCCCAGTGAACAGTTCCTGGCTAATATCAGAGATCCAGACAGCTCCCAGGAGAGTGCAGGACAGCATGTCCTGGATGTGCACTCAACACCTTCTGAGACTGCAAGCATGCCCCAGGAGGAACTTCCAGGTAGGTTTTGTTATCTGAACAGTTGAATACTGTTGTATAGTAAACCAAACTGAAATGAAAAAGTTAATTCTGTATCACGTCTTTTTTGAGTGGGGTATTGAAGATTACTACAGTTATAAGCTTAGGTTGTAGCTGTCAGCTACATACTTGTTGAAAGTAGAATGAATGCATATATAAAGAGGTAAATGTATTACCACCTGTGTTACTGTTAATTGTGGTGATGTTGCCCTTACCTCTTGCTTAACTTCTTCCAGGGCCATTTGGACTACAGTGAAGTATGTCTTCTGCAGATGGTAAGCCAAATATGTTATGTCAGTACTGCTAAACAATTTAAAGAAATATTGTAGTGTGTGATTTTGATCTCAGGGCTGTTGTGTGTATTGCTACACTGTCTTTAATAGTTGCTGTTATTTTGTTAACATATATTGCACTATAGTAGTGCAAGAATTAAGTATTCCTGTGTTTCTTGCTTTTTAATAGAGGTGATCATGACAGTGGGAGTCTGGGCTCTGTGCCACCTGATGTCAGTGTATCAGCAGACACTGATAATGGCATTGGCCAAACTGAGGCGCAGTCAGGAGAGTAGAGGTTGAATCTGACACAGAGGTTGATGCACAGGCATCTCCTGCATTCCCATTACACACAGCCAGTAGTCCTATGCCTATTCAGTCCACTGAGCCCACAGATATTGGACAGATGGAGGGTGAGGACATTAATCAGAGGAAGTGTGGCTACTGTGGCTTAAGTGCCTGTTGAGTCTGGCCATAGCAAAAGTACGGGTGAGGTGCTACACAGTAGGATTAATAGGGATGCACAGAGGGGGTCTGCTGTCCCTCCTCCACCTGGTGCTTGTACCACGTCCCATGCCACTCAATGTATGTTTAGGGCCATTATGGAGGCAAAGGAAGGTTCCCATAGGTACTCTAGACAAATGCTCAAGGATGTGGATGTGGCACAGTCTGACATACGTGACTGCCTCCACTGTGTTGCTGATTCACTGGATAGGATGAATGAATGACACATTGGAACAAGGGGTCTCTGTCATGGACCAAGGGGTGTCTGTCATGGAATGAGCAGTGGCTGTGATGGAACGTCTGCTGGGAGAGGAAATGCGTCCTTGTGGGCATAGGTCAGCCACAGCCACATCCTCTGCTGTCAGCCAAAGTGGCCATGCCCGATCACACTCCCATGCTGGCAGTACTTCCACTGCTCCATCAGTGAGTGTGCTATCCACACCCAGATGTGGTAGGCCATGGGGTCATGGTCCTGGGCATTCCCATGAATGGAGCTTGTCCAGTAGACAGCAGTCACGTTCAGGTAGCAGCACTGCATCTGATTTGGGAATGGAGGTGCCATTGCAACTCCTGGCAGAGCCAGTTATTGTGGTTTGGGAAAACAATGATGAACTGCCACCTCTACCATACATGGCTTGCACCTGTCCACCAGACCAAGACATAGAGCTAGCACAGAACTTGGCTGTGTTCATGCAGATACTCACACATCAGTTTCACCTGGAGGACCACTACAAAGACACACACAAGCCACCCATTTTGTCTCACTGACCATTTGTTGTTTTATCCCAATGCCTGCCTTCTTCTCCTTCTTACTCACACACACTCATCAACCTCTTGTGTCAGCCTAGGCTTCCTACTCTCCTGCACAACACCCTGTGCAAGTGATGATAAGTGTGCCATATCCCTGTTTTATATCTATTGGATTCGGGGATACAAAAGCTGTGTCTGATGCTCGGGGTGTGTAGCTAACTTAGTTATTATTATATCTGCATTTGTGTTTTTGAGCTTCTCTATTGTACCTTTGACATATTGGTCTAGGGAAGTTAGACAGTTGATAATTTCAAAATGTCACAACTGTATAGTGAATGCTCTTATAAGGGTTGTGAAATCAGAAACTGCAATGTGTATCATTACTTTCTAACGTCTCTCAGTAATGACCCCACACAACACCCTGTGCAAGTAATAACTGTGCAGTATCTCTGCTTTCTATCTTTTGGCTTCAGGGATACAAAAGCTGTGTCTGATGTTCAGGGTGCATAGCTAACTTAGTGCTTAGTATATCTGTATTTCTGCTGTTGAACTGCTCATTGTACCTTTGACTTATATTGGCTTTGGGGTATGATAAATGCTCTTGTTAAGGGCTATGAGTCAGAAACTGTAATGTGTATCATTACTTTCTAGCTTCTTTCTTTAATGATTTTCCAGGACAAACGTGGTGCACATAGTAAGTCATGCCATCATATTCAGATTTTAGGATTGCATGACAGCATTGTAGTCCAACCTCATCAGAACAGTAACACAGTATACTACTCTATTTTGCATGTATCTCAACAGAAACATGTAGCAGCTGGAGAGTTCACATGGCTTTCTCAGCAAGATAACACAGGGCTTACAAACACATGCCATGATGTATATGGATAGATTAAAAACCATGTCACTGTAATCTGGCTTGTATAGGATGATGTGACATTTTCCTGGCCTCCAGGCCAGTGTCTGAGCATGGCCTGGTGGGATGACTGCATATCTAAACATCTGATACAGCTAATGACATCAGCAGTGTCTGCTGAGAATATGGTAATAACAGTGTCTCACATGATGTGGTAGAAGGCTCTCTGTAATGTCAAGCAAGAGCACACACAGTTAACTGCAGTGAGAACAGAACCCCTACCTATCTAAGAACACAGACTACAGAACACAGTACTTAACACAAGTGCCACGGCACAAGCTTGACTTTTGTAAGACTGCAGCTGAACTTATAGTACATGACATCAGCAGGACATGTGTGAGACAAGATGTTGGCAGACCTACATACATTCATAGCTTCAAAGGTTCATATTAGGTTACTACCAAAATGGCCCTAGGTTCATAGGAGGTTACTAGGCTAATGGCCCCAGGGCCTGTTCACACCTAGCAAAGTTGTACCATTGTTTCCTTATAGCTCAACATATGTAGTCCATATTTTGAATCCATGATAAGCACTGGTTGCACCAGTCTAAGAGTAACATAGGTGAAAGCCCTGGGGTAAATTTAAGATTTCTCATCCAGTTGTCCAAGTTACACTTAAATAGGATCATTGAGGAGCTCAGTTTCATGTGAATTGGGAGTTTATTCCATAGTAGTGGCAGTCTCTGGTAGTAATATCTGTCTCTGTGGCATGTGCTGTTGATGTTGCAGGCTAGGTTAAGGTCCGTACAGTGAGTGATTCTTGTCCTAGTTGATTTGCGGAGGTGCAGCATTTCCATTAAGGCAGGGTTCGAGAATGTTCTGTAGGCCAGGCACAAGTCACCTCTCAGCAGTCTATACAATATAGGGTAAAGTGACAGAGCCTTCAATCTGTCCATGTACATCATGGGTTGAAGTCCCTGGATTTTCTTGGTGAGAAACCTCTTAGGTCTCTCTAGCTGCTGCAGGTGTCTGGTGAGGTACATGCAAAACAGAGCATTGTACTCTATTATTGGACTGATGAGGGATGAGTACAGTGGATTGATAACATACTTTACCTTGGATGATATGCTCTTATGTATGAGATATGCGACATAAAAGCCCTTCCTTACCATTGTGGACACATGATGATCAAAGCTGACATTTCTATCAAGATGCATTTCCATATCTCTCATCACTGGTTTGGAATTTAGGGGGGTATTATTAACAGTGTAATTTGCAGGGACCTCTTCTTTGCCGAAAGGGATAATAGTGCATTTTTTGAGTTAAGTTTAAGGCTGTGGCTTTAGAAACAATCATTTATGTATGTAAGTCCATTTTGTAGTATGTTCACATAATTTGGGGATTCAATGATTGCACATAGTTTGCAGTTATCTGTGAACTTGGTGAGCCACAGGCAATCTGTTATCACTTGAGTTTCGGAAAAAATAGATTCCAAACAGAAGGAGGCCCAGTACAGACCTTTGTAGAACACCACTGGTAACAGGTCTGCTAGCAGAGGTGGAATTCCTAACTATAACTGCATGTGTTCTGCTGGTGAGCCAGTTGGATGCCCATCTAATAATGTATGGGTTAATCCCTAGCTGGATGAGATTCTCAATGATGCCTGAGTGGGAGATTGTGTCAAAGCCCTTGGCCAAGTCCACAACAGCACTGATTTGCCTTCATCTAGGGTTTTAGTGACACTCTTGAAGAATTCCACTAAGTTTAAGAGGCATGACCTGCCCTTAACGAAGCCAAATTGGGTCGGGTCAAGAGTTTTAAGGTCACCAATGTCCTTGTTGATAAGGTCCAAGATGATTCTCTCCATTGCCTTACAGACAAGGCTGATCAGGCTTATGGGACTATAGTTCCCCAGGTTAGTTGAGGTGCAAGGGGATCAGAGTTGCTGTTTTCCACTCTGCCAGGACAAAGCCAGTACTTAAGATGGTGCTTGAAGAGAGGACCTGGTGGTTCAGCTAACTCTTAATTTTCACTGTCTAGTAAGCAGCCTGAGATGCTATCCAGTCCCATAGAGTCTGTGGTTTTGGACTTGGCATGTGGGGTTATGACCTCTTCTTTGGCTATATTAGGTAGAGAACTAGTGACAGGTATGCTTTGGGGTATGATTGCTGGAGACATATATGAAATGTATGGCAAACCTGTCTGCTAACAGGTTGGCAATGTCCTCAGGTTCAGAATGACTGGTGTTGTCCATTATGAATTTGGTACAAAGCTGGGCCTTCCCTTTTACATTACAGACATAGCTAAAGAATGCCTTGTGATCATCCTTAGTTACTGATGCTAATTTAGTTTCATAATTAGTTTTAGAGGACTTTACGAGATGTCTCATTTGCTTGTTCAAGTTATGGAGGGTGTTCCTCTGCTGAGACTGTTCCCTGATTCCTGGACATTAGTTTGATTCGTTCTGGTATGGCTAAGTCTATATACTTGTTAAGGTGTATATACAGGGCATTTGAGTGCATCTCCGTATAGAAGTCTTTACTGTCATTGGTAGCAGGAGATTTCAAACTATTTATACTATTGCTTTGGAGGCTATAGTTTGTTTTGGGGAAACTTTTCAACCTTTTAAATCTTGAGGGGGTCAGGTATGATTATAACATTGAACGTGACTGATTTATGGTCAGACCTTATCAGGGAGGGTCCCACACACGTGGTGGCTCAGCAATCTAGCATGTTGTTGAGTACTAGGTCAAGGACATTCCAGCCCCTTGTGGATGTGCAGACTAACTGGTCCAGAGCATTTGCATTTACAAAGCGCAGGAACCTTAGGGCAAGCATGTTTGAGCTCATATATGTCCCAGTTGATTAAAGGATATTTAAAGTCATCCATGCCCTGGGCATTTGTCTGCATTATGAGTGACTCAAGTAGGACCTGCAAGGCACTGTGTGGTTTTATGGTTCATGTTGGTGGACCTGTACTTAACAATGACATTGATGGGGGTCTTTGCTACAGATAGTTGGACTTGGAGTAACTCTAGGGAGGCGTACTGCTTAACCAGTCCTGAGGTGTATTTGTCATTTACAAAGATGGATACTCTCCCACCTTTGGTTCTTTCATGTTCATTTTGTGGCCTGAATGTATGGAAGGCATTATAGCCATTTTTGGCTGGAGTACTGCCTGTGACCCTAAACCATGTCCCTATGAATGCATAAACATTGGCATTTTCCCCAAGTACGTAGTGCCTCCATTGAGTGTACTTTCAGATTTATACTGCCAGCACTTGAGTTTGTTTTTTAAGGATATTTTTACATCAGGAATTTTGGTGTTATGACATTGCCTAAAAAGGCACTATGGGGGATGCAAGTACCTTGGCCAGTAACAGAAAGGCAAGAGGTGACAGATGAAGACCATCCCTGGCAAAGCAGCATGGTCTGTCGACCATATAATCCCAAGATGAGAAATGCTGGATCCCCCTGGACTGACACCAGTAGCTAACCCAATTGCTGAAGGTGATAATTCTTTTGTTTATATTGAGGTATCATCCTGGGTGAAGGTAGAGTGCTGCTTAGGGCTATGGACATACCTGTCTAGGACATATAATCTGAGACCTCAAGCATATCTATCTTAATATAGTCCAGTGAGGTACATCTCAAGTCATTTACTCCAACATGGAGTATGACGGAGTACAACAGAGGTGTAACTGTGCTTGGTGACAGACTTGAGTGCATGCCTGACAGGCAGCTGATCATGACTTTCTACTTGTACAACATGGTGAGGGGACATCTGTGTGTCTAACTATGGATTCACCTATGACTAAGACATTGGTTTTCAGGTGTTTTGCCTTAAGGACTTACTGGATAACACACTGATGCATTTGTTTTTTTATGTGCAGTGGGTCATGTTAGGACTGTAACGTGTGCAGAATGTTTACATTTGTGAGGCCTCTGCTCTTTTGGTAAGCTTCTAATGAGTACCTCTGTGTATGTGGGATTATGTGCTGTGCACTTGGTTTGTTGAAGACGTGAAGTGTGTGTGCGGACAATCTGTTTAATTTCTGGTTTGTTGCTACCTGAGAAAGAGAGCATTTATTCTAGATTTATTATATAGTTGTATCTCTCACATATTGCATTTGTAAGTTTTAAGAGTACATGGTTGTCAGTATACATGAGGCAATAGAAGCCTATCTGTGTAAAAACACAAGCACCCTTATTAAGTGTATTTAGATGGTCATTGTTAGCAGAAACATTTTGTGAGTGGCAACAACTGGGCCTGTGTATGAGGGACATAAGTGCCACCCTAGAGGTGACTTTACAATCACTCAACCAGTTGTAAAGGTTGTGCTTGAACAGGGTCATTAAGGAGCACTGCTTTACACTCAGTGGAAGTCTATTACAGAGGAGTGTGAGTCACTAGGTATATATCACTCTCCCCAGCATGTTCTGTTTATGTCACAGGTTAGGTTGAGAACCCTAGGTCAAGTTATTCCTGTCCCATTTGATTTGCAGATGTCTAGCATTTCCAGTAGGGTAGGGTCTGAAACTTCTCTGTAGGTCAGGCATACGTCACCTCTCAGGGGGATTCAATGATTGCACATAGTTTGCAGTTATCAGCGAACTTGGTGAGCCACAGGCAATCTGTTATCACTTGAGTTTCGGAAAAATAGATTCCAAACAGAAGGAGGCCCAGTACAGACCTTTGTAGAACACCACTGGTAACAGGTCTGCTAGCAGAGGTGGAATTCCTAACTATAACTGCATGTGTTCTGCTGGTGAGCCAGTTGGATGCCCATCTAATAATGTATGGGTTAATCCCTAGCTGGATGAGATTCTCAATAATGCCTGAGTGGGAGATTGTGTCAAAGCCCTTGGCCAAGTCCACAACAGCACTGATTTGTCTTCATCCAGGGTTTTGGTGACACTCTTGAAGAATTACACTAAGTTTAAGAGGCATGATCTGCCCTTAATGAAGCCAAATTGGGTCGGGTCAAGAGTTTTAAGGTCACCAATGTCCTTGTTGATAAGGTCCAAGATGATTCTCTCCATGGTCTTACAGACAAGGCTGATCAGGCTTATGGGACAATAGTTCCTCAGGTTAGTTGAGGTGCAAGGGGATCAGAGTTGCTGTTTTCCACTCTGCCAGGACAAAGCCAGTACTTAAGATGGTGCTTGCTGGATACTGAGTACAGTGACAGGTCTTGTAGTCTTTCCATGTATGTGATGTTTGGAGAACCTGCATTCTCCCAGTGACAAACCTCTGTTTTTTTCTCCAATTGCTGCAGTTATCTGGTGAGGTACAGACAGAAGGGAGCATTGTACTCAATTAGTGCTCTGATAAGGGTGGAGTATGACAGAGATATGACCTCCCTGGTCTTGGATATGATGTCCACATGTATAAGGGTGCAATGCAGAATGTGCATCTCAGCACTATGGACATATAGTGATGAAAGTGTAGATTGCTATGAACACGTGTTCACAAGTCTCACAACACTTTGCTTGAGCCTAGAAAGGCGCTATGTATATCATGTTTAGCAAAAGTACTTCATTGCCAAAGGGGACAATGAAGCACTGTTTGTTGTAAGGTTCAGTCTGTGAGTTTGGCATCAATCATTTGTCTCTGTCAGTCCTTTCTGTAATATGTTACCATCACTGGAGGAATCTATATGAGTGCGTCTAATTAACAGTTATCTGCAAATGTGGTAAACCACAAGCCATCTACAGTTGCCTGTGCTTCAGGGAAGCAATTTCCACACATTTGAGGGCCAAGCACAGATCCTTGGGGTATTCCATTGGTAAGTGGTTAGTGGTGGGGTGCAGTCTCCAACTTTGGCAGTATGTGTTCAGCTGGCTACTGTATGGCTTAATTCCTGGATGGGACATTTTCACTATGAGACATGAACGTGGGCTATTGTCAAAGGCCTTGAATAACTGAACATGGGTGGTATGTCCTGTTATCTGTCATCATGGTCTTCAGGGTTAGTATCAAAGAAGTCAATGAGGTTCAGTAGGCAAGATCTGCCCTTGACAAACTCAACAGGGGTCAAGTGTGCTGAACGTCACCTATCTCCCTATGGATAAGTTCCATGCTGATATGCTGATCCCTTCCCTAGCCTTGCATATAAGGCCTGTTAGGTTTAGAGGTTAATAGTTGTAGTTCTGCATGTTACTAGATTAATGTGCATTGCATATAACACAACATTTGATATTACTTTCTGTAGTGTACGTAACATATGTGTGGAAAAAAGTACTGAGACACCAGTGTTACAGGTTTACTGGTAGCAAAGTGTATACTTCTGTTTGCACACTGCTGCGCAAAGGCGAGCCATATTACTAAAGCCTGACAGTTAGTACTGAGTCTATGACAAACACCTGCTACTTAACTGAGTCTGTGGCAACAGTTCTTGATGCATTGATACTTTCCTTTTTGGGGCGAGATGGTTCTGGGTTTGATTCCTTTTCTCTGGCTTTTTTTTTCCCAGTTTTCACATGTTGAGCCACTTACCGCAAATCGGGGGAAATGGATAAAAATTAATGTCAGGTTTGGCTGTGTTTATCTGATGCACACAAAAAAAAGCAATGTGCAAACTGATCCACCCAGGAAGCAGACTGGATCCAGACAGCCAAAAATGGAAAGCAGATGCAGACAATTAATACTACTGGGCAATATACAAACCCGCTAAGCAATATTGCACTGCAGTTAACTGTGAGATCTTAAGAATAAATAGTAAGATAGGGGATGTCATGTAACTAATCCTGTGTCAACATATATACGTGTAGATCTGGAGTACATAGGGTCCTGGGTTCTAGTACAGGGTGTGCAACTTTTGTTTTACTGTTGTGAAGTGCAGTTTATAGCAATGAACTGAAATATGAACAGCTGTTTTTTCAACTCTCTTATGGCAACAGATGTTAGTGTAGGACTGCCATGCATACCATTCTGGGTTCAAATACAGCATATTCCATACACTATTACTGTTGTTTTACTTCCCATTATAGTCACTCTTACTTATAACACTTAATATAGTGCACATGATATTAATCATATGTATGAGGACTGAGACACTAATGTTGTGTCAGTTATTTATTTACTTATCTATATATTATCACATTTCTTATCAACTATATGAATGTGTGTATACTGTGAACTATATTCCTGTAAGTAAATTTCAGCTTTCTGGACTGCCATGACCTTCACATTCATCAAACACACATACACAATTCCTTGAACATCAAATAACCTTGAAATATCATTGCTTCTTACTGTTGTGTACCACTTGCCATTGTGCACTGTGTTTCCACGATGGTAAGCAGTGCTCAACATTTTCAAACAGTGTGCACACTCCCAGTATATGCAATAAATGGAACAGGTGGGAAACCATCATTCTCCATTGCTCTTGAACCGTGATAGACATGATGTGTGTTAATGGAGATGGTGTGAGATTTAGGGCTCAGAGATGGGGTGTACAGGATCCCAAGATTTTTGTTGGACTTCTAGTGCAACACCACAGTGCTCTGTTGCTGCAGGAGGACTCTTCTGGTTCCCAGTATAAGTCAGAGGCTTGGGTAGTTGAGCTTGGGCTATAACCAGTGTCACTGGTATCCCCTGCACTGGTGACCAATGTAGTCATCATTACAATGACCTCTGGAGGAGGAGGAAGAGGGGGTACTCTCAATGCTTGGATTGAGGAATTTAGGACAGAGGACATCCCATAGTTGTGCAAGTATCAATTAAATAAAGTACTTGTAAGGCTTAAAAGCTGAATATATGCAAGGAAGGTATTCATAATGGTATTCTGTTCTGTTCTGTTTTTTTCCACAGTTGCCATGGAAAGGGATGTGAATGTTAGGACACAAGGCACAAGACTGCCAAGGATGTGGGAGACATGTGGTATGGAGTGTTACTGTAGCATTAAAAGTTAAAGATAGCATGTTTGGTATTGTATACAGCTGTTTCAAACTAAGCATGCATATCTCAACTGTAAAAGCAAGTTTGCATGCATTAGTCTGTAGCACAAACCAAGAGTAGAATACTGGACTTTACTAAGAGGTGGTGGGTTCAAATATCATACTTCCCAAGTATACAATACTGTTAATTCTTCAATTATGTGTAACTTAAAGGTTTAAAGTAAAAACTCTTTATCAGTGGCACTCATGCCCTGCTGTAAACAGTAATCTGTATAACTGGAACACTCATTTGTGCAATATATGCACATGTAAAGGAGTACTTGCAGCAATCTGTAGAATAGTGTCCATCTGTTAGGAGCTGGTTGTCTTAAAAGTAATAGTTATCTGTTAGGAGGTTGTAGTCTTAAGCACCTCACAGTAAGACGTTGTTCTGTTCGATTCTCAGCTAAAGCATCTTCTGTGTGGAGATGTGCGTGAATGGGCGTACCTTTGTTGAAGGTTGTGCATCAGGGCTGGTAACTCGGCACGTAAAAATCTACTGCCAATCATTAGCAGACCGGAGTTCCACTGTGGTGACCCCTAATCAGGAAAAGCAGAAAGGCACAACAACAACAGTCTTAAGCCACTAAGATAATAGATTCAAATAATTGTATTAATGGATTGTATGTTACATATGAAGTTACTAATCTTATCTCTTTTTCCCCTTTCACCCCAGCCCTTATCTCGTACTTTTTGTTTGTTTGTTTTATGTTATCAAATGTCATAAAAATGCATCCATTTCATGCATGTATACTATGTGTACCACATCATGAAATGCACAGGACAGTGGGGTAGGCCTGCCCCACAGGATCTGCCTTCCCCCACTCCACTGGTCCTGGCACCAGTGCCCAATATGTCTGGGAGCCAACCAGACAGCCCCACCTCGCAGCCCCACCTTTACTGCCCCTGCACCACCTGCTCCCTCATGTATTCCTGCCCCGAAGGATAGTCCAGTGGTTCCCCCCGCGAGCAGTGACAGAGGTGATGAGTTTATCACCCATGCTGAACTGTCAGGGATGGTGCATAGGGATGTGAACTGCACTGTTGTGCCCACCTATGCCTGATGGAGGGGCTGTTCTTCCTCATTTTATGTAGGACCAGGAGGAGGAGAAGTAGATGTTGAGTGCTCCAGCCAGTGGCAGAGTGAGGTGACAGTGATGACAGTCCACTGGGTTAAGTCTCGATTCTCACTCTAACCAGCTCGATGAGCATAGGTCCAAGATGTCCCCACCCTCACCCATTCCATGGTGTCCAAGGACCTCTTGTGTCCATCACCATCCCTGTGTCTTGTCTTGTTTGTCTTGTCTGCCTGCGATTGCTTCCTCACCTACACAACTTACTAGATCCTGACAGACCTATGTCCCTTCCACAACATTCTCTCCTCTCGCTCTCTCTCTCTCTCAAAGAAAATACAAAACAGGCACCTGCCCCACAAATAAAAAAAAAAAAAACTGTCCCATACATAGCTCTCCATTTCACACACGTGTCTTCTTGGCACACTTAATTTAGTCCAATTGGCTATACAGCATGATTGTGTTGTGGTCACCCCTCTCTCTGGAGGTGACAGTCCAAATTCAGGTAATATTCTGCATACATTATCAGTTTTTACTCTTGAAGAAATGGATAGCTATGGTTCTTTCCTACCTCCCTCCTGCACATTCCTGTATTGCTTTACATTTGTTCTACCCCCCACTTGTTCCCCATTTCACCACTGTCCTATCTTCCCCATTTCTTTTCTTTAATGCATTACTGCTCAATGGTGCTCATAGAGCACCAACTCGCACCAACGGTAATACGAAAGTACTTAAAAGTGTTAGACTCAGTTGTATTTTAACCCAGTACAATCTGGCCCCAAAAAGAAATGTGTCACTGCATTAACTGCATTAACACATGCCACTACAGAGGTAGTTAGGTTACAGGTGAATTCCAGAGAGACTCAATACTGTCAGACTTTAGCTATGTGGCTCACATCTGCGCAATGTGTGCAAACATGTGTATCTCTCATGAGTATACACTTTGCTAACTGTTGCACAAACCTGCTGCTCATTGTGCTATGGAAATGTATATATTATGCTGTATTACTGCTGTTTACTGTCCATTTCCTTTGTATGACATTGAATTACATGTAGAAACACTATAAACTGAGAACCTTATCTAGCTAAATATCATATATTTAAAATACATCAATGTGTTGGTATCCCCCAAGCACTATACCCTGGGGTCTCAGTTCTTTTTTCACACATATATCAACCACACTACAAAATGTAATATCAAATGTTGTGTGCTATGTAATGCACATCAATCTGGTAACATGTAGAACTACAACTATTGACCCATGCACCTAAAATGCCTTATCTGCAAGGCTACTGAAGAAATCAGCATGGACCATATTCACAGGGACATAAGTAACCTGCAAAATACCCTACCCAAGTTGATTTTGTCAAAGGTAGATCTTGCTTATTGACCCTTGTGGACTTCTGGGATACCAACCCCAAAGGCCTGAATGAGAGGATAATGGCATACCGCCTATGTTCAGTTATCCAAGGCCTTTGATACTATCCCCATTCATGTCTCATAGTGAAGATCTCCCATCTGAAAATTAGGCCATACAATACTAAATTAGGCCATACAGTACTAAATGGAGAGCCAACTGGCTCAACGACAGAACACGTACTCTCAAAGTTGGGGACGGCACCTCCACCACTAGCCCACTCACAACTGGAATACCACAAGGATATGTGCTGAGCCCTCAACATTTTGGGAAATACTTCCTTGAAGCACAGGCAACAGTAGATGGCCTGTAGTTTACCAAGTTTGCAGATGACTGTTAACTGGCACACTCATATCGAGTTTCCCAGTGATGGTAACATATTGCAGTAGGGGCTGACACAGACTGATGATTAGTGACAAACTCACAGACTGAACTTTAAGCATACAATGACACTTTGTCACCTTTGTCAATGACATGCCCCTGCAAATTATGATATACATAACACCCCCCCAAAGCTCAAACACAGTGTTGTGAGACATCAGAATACATGTTGACAGCAATCTACGCATCATCACTATGTGCCCATAGTGGTGACACACACAATCTGCATTGCGCTCAACATACATATGGACATCACATTCAAGAACAGGGTAGTCATCTCTCTGCTGTACTCTACCCTTTTCACAACAATAATGGAGTACAATGCTCACATCTCTATGTACCTCACCAGATACCTGGAGCAACTGTAGAGAACATAGGGTTGTGCCTGGGAGCCTCCAAGGCCTCCAAACATGACATACATGGAAAGACTTGGCATTCCTGTCACTGTATTTGGTATCATGCAGGCTGCTGAGAGGTGATGTACAGCTCCCCCTGCAGAGCAGTCTCAGACTCTATTCTTCTAGAAATGGACATCTGCAATTCAAATGGGACAACTATAATTTGCTTCAGGGTTCTTAACCTAGCCTGTGATATAAACAGAACATGCTGGGGAGGGAAATATACCCCACAATGGTTCACACTACTCTGTAATACACTCCCACTACATGTGAAGCAGTGATCCTCAAAAGCACTATTCAAGCGCAACCATGACTACTGGCTTGGTGATTGTAAAGTCATCTCTGGACTGGCACCTATGTCCCGCATGGACAAGGCCAGTTGGTGCTGCTCACAAACATGCTCTGCTAAAAGTGTGTGTGTGTGTGTGTGTGTGTGTGTGTGTGTGTGTGTGTGTGTGTGTGTGTGTGTGTGTGTAAGCTGTTTCTTGACATTACAGAGAGCATTTTACACCAGCACATGAGATACGGTTATCTTCTCCTGAACAGACACTAGTGATGTCATTGGCTATAAAGTGCTATCTAACACATTTCAAGTCAGACTTGGGCTGTGGCGCTTGTGTAAAGTACTCTGTTCTATAGTCTGTTTACTTAGATAGGTAGGGGTTCTGTTCTACTGCATTCAACTCTGTGTGTGTGTGTGTGTGTGTGTGTGTGTGTGTGTGTGTGTGTGTATGTGCATGTGTGCGCGTGCGTGTGTGTGTGTGTGTGTGTGTGTGTTTGTGTGTGAGCTGTTGCTTGACATTACAGAGAGCATTTTACACAAGCATGTGAGACAGTTATCTTCTCATCAAAAGTCACTGCTGAAATTATTAGCTATAAAGTGTTGTCTGAACCACAAGTTAGACTTGAGCTGTGGAACATGTGTTAAGCATTCTGTTGTGTAGACTGTGTACTTACATAGTTAAGGTTCTGTTCTCACTGCAGTCAAGTGTGTGTGTGTGTGTGTGTGTGTGTGTGTGTGTGTGTGTGTGTGTGTGCATGTGTGTGTGCATGTGTGTGTGCGTGTGTGTTAGCTTTTGCTTGAAATTACAGAGAACATTTTACACCAGCATATGGGACACTGACATCTTCTCCTCAACAAACACTGCTGTGGTCATCAGCTATATCACATTTTTGGATATGAAGTATACCCACCAGGGCATGGTCAGAGATGGGGGCCAGGCAGACGTCACTTCATCCTATACAACAAAGTTTACAGTGACATGGCTTTTAATCTATCCACATATATCATGGCATGGTGTGTAGACCCCATGTTATCTTGCTGAGAAAGCCCTGTGGTCTCTTCAGCTGCTACATGTGTCTGGTGAGGTACATGGAAATGTGCATTATACTCTTGTTAGTACTATAATGAGGTTTGACTACAGAGCTGTCAAACAATCCAAATTTGTCAATATGATTGCATGACGTATGATGTGCACAGCATAGGTTTTGAATGACAGTGTTGACACTTGGTGGTCAAAGTTCAGATTGGCTATCTAAAGGTGTTCCCAGTGCTTGCATTACTAGGTTTTTGCATAGAATGACTGTTGTCAATGCTATGATTAACACATTTCCACTTTTCCAATTGGCAACATTAAAAACACACATTTCTGCATTTATTTGTACATTGTATGCCTTTGTCACCATTCAGTTATGTGTGTTAGCTCCTCCTGTACTATGTTATCACCATTGCTAGGCTCAGTGATTGCACAAAATATGCAAGATTGAGCAAACTTAGTAAGCTGAAGGTCATATACTTTAGCCTGAACTATTGAGAAATACAGTTCAAACAGTGAAGGGCCAAGCACAGATCCCTGGGGTTTGCCAGTGGTAGCAGCTCTACTGATACAGGTTGATTCATCAACTGTCACATGATGTGTTCTGGGAGTGAGTAAATTGTTTACCCATCAACTGACATAAGGTTTACTCCCAAGCTTGGAGGTTTCCTCAATAATACCTTAAAAATGCAATAATATATTTCATAAAAAATCTAGGAAGTTAGAAAGGGATATTAAGCAATACAAAATAAAAAGGTTTATCCCACTAATAATTTGGTTATTGGTGGTGATGATTTTAATAATAGTGAATCCTATGTACAACTGAATGGTGAAAATAGACGTATGGACAATTCAGGTGAAGGTGTTAATAATGGTTATTTTGAAGAAGAACAAATGGTGGATTCCCCCGAGCAGCAGGATTTTCCTATACTGAGATGCTCGGAAAGGATAGTGAACATTCAAAACATTTATCCCACTAATAATTTGGTTATTGGTGGTGATGATTTTAATAATAGTGAATCCTATGTACAACTGAATGGTGAAAATAGACGTATGGACAATTCAGGTGAAGGTGTTAATAATGGTCATTTTGAAGAACAACAAATGCTGGATTCCCCCGAGCAGCAGGATTTTCCTGTACTGAGATGCTCGGAAAGGATAGTGAACCGGAATCAAAGAAAGCAGCCTACTTACAGTCAAGTGACACAATATCAGAGTGTTTTTTTTTCCAGTTGGCAGAGAGGAAGGAATCATTTTTAGGAAGTGATGGGCAACAAATTATCCACACTTCCCATGGATTCAACATCTATAACTATACTGAGAGGCCTATAACTGAGGAATTATTTCCCTGTTTTCTAAAGGGTTCAAGTTTGTTCCCACCAAAATTCCAGATATTGCAGAAGTATTATTAGATGTACATGTATACACGAGGAAGCTACATTTTAAAGTTTTATTTGGCAAGAAGGATGATGGCAATAAAAGTACTGATACAGAAGACATTTTTAAAAAAAAAGTAGTGTTTTCAACCCACCCTTGCATTCTTTAGTAGCTACATTTGAGAAAGCAGTTAAAGATGACCTCTATAAATTATGTGTGGGGGGGTTATTTCAATCTTAGTCCAAAGGAAAGGAGTCTAATTAAAGAGTTAATAGAAGATAAAATCATTTGAATTATGGCTCCAGATAAAGGTGGTGGCATAGTAGTTTTCAATTCTGAAGACTACACTAATGTTATGCAGGCTATTTTGTTTAATGTTGTAAAATTATTCCCAAGTCTCCAAAAATCAAATACATATTTCTTATCAACACATTGACAGCTTTCTTTATGAATAGTTGTTGGATCAAAGGATTACTAAAGAGATTTATGAATTTCTTTACAATACAAATCCCAAAGTGCCTGTCATGTTTGACATACCCAATGTACAGAAAAACATTGTGACACCACCTTTTAGGCCCATTGTTGCGACTGGTGGGTCTAAAACACACAATCTGGCTGTCTATTTACACAGGATGATAAAGCATGTTGTGTAAGGGGTGCCACATTTGGTAAAGGACTATTAGGATTTTTTGGGACAATTGAAACAAGAATTGTGGTCTCCTGGAGTCACTTTTTTGACTATAGATGTTCAAGGTCTATTTTCTTGTATCCCTTAAAAAGAGGGGTTAGAGCTATTTGAGGATATGCTTTTTACTTGTTCCCATTTACAACATGAGCAAATTATTATGATATATGAAATTATGGCCCTTATTCTTGAAAATAATTTCATTTTTTTGAGGGGCAATATTTTCAGCAGAACAAGGGTATAGCAATGCGGGTTGCTTGTGCCCCCATTTATGTTAACATTGTATTGTTGGGAGGGGAATTTGAATATATCTTTAAAAGTAGATACCTTTCTGAGATCCTATCATATAACAGATTTTTGGATGATATTTTTATTTTGTGGAAGGAGAAGAAAGACAATATACCTGCTTTCATTGAATACCTCAACAACACAACTACTTTTTTAAAATTTACTTATGATTATCATGGCAAAGAGATACATTACCTAGATATGGGAATAGTTAAGGGAACTGAAGGTTTTGTATCCAGGGTATTTTGAAAAAAGACCTTTTGTAACAGTTATTTACATTTTAACAGCCACCACCCATTGTTTCAGAAAAAGGGCATCATTAAAGGACAGGCCATTAGGATAGCCCTGATGACCTCACAAAAGGAAGATGTTGTGAAGGAATTTGTCTATTTAAAGAACATGTTTTTAGGCAGTGGATACTCCAGTGATTTTATTGATGTTAATTTGAAGGAAGTTGTGGATGAATGGGGGAAAAATATACCCTACTTCTAGGTAGGGGGCTAATGAAATTACCACAAGCTGATTTAATTTTGGATGGTAAGGCTCCCACTGATTTTTAGCAAGCATGTGTTATACAATACAGCTCCTTATATAATGGGGTATAAAACATTTTCAATAAAAACTGGAGCATTTTTAGAACAAATAATGAAGTTTATAGTGTACTGGGTGAGAAACCAACTTTTTCCACTAAAATAGGACCCAATTTGGAGTTGATTGTAGAGAGGAAAAGTAACAGTGGTGAGGGTAGCAAGGATTCAACTGGAACTAGACCATGCAGTTGATGTTCTTATTGTCATTATATTTTACAGGTCACATCCATTACTTTGGCTAACCAAAAGCAGATTTTTTTTTAAAAAAAGGCAATTGTTTTACGAGTAAAATAATGTATCTTGCAAAGTGTAACACATGCATGGCATTTTATGTTGGAAAAACTGAGTGGGTCTCAAATCTAGAATATATGAGCATCTATATTATGTAAAAAACAAGAAAGAAACTAATGTCCTATACATTCAGGCACAGTTTAAACTGTGAGAACTTTACTGGTTTCAAGTTTGCCATTCTGGATGATATGCAGATTGATTCCAGAGGGGGGACTGGCAAATATATTGTGCAAAAAAGAGTTAATGTGGCAATTAAGGTTAGCTGCCAACTTATATCCTGGACTGAATGACTGAATATCTATTCTGCCAGTATTGAAAGAAAAGGCAGGACAAATTTAATTATTTTAGCTGTAGTTTTTCACTCTAGAAATAATTAATATTCATGTTAAAATGTTTTTGGTATGTATTTTAATATGTAAATGGCATTGATTTCAGATGGAGCTTAGTACATGCTGGCTGGTTGGTTGGTTTTTAACCAATCCTGGTTGTTTTTAGACTATTTAAAGCTTATTTAAGTGTTTTCTTGTTCTGATGAAGTCAACTCTGTTTGATGAAAGCGCTCAACTTTATTTTGTACAATGAATGAATTTGAGTCTGACAACCTGGGTGCCTATTTTGGTTTCAATTGTTGGTTTTGTAAGCACCTTTACACCACTAACTGTTTCAATATGCAGGATTCAGCAAACTTAGAAAGCTGAAGGCCATATACTTTAGCCTGAGCTGTCGAGAAATACAGTTCAAACAGTGAAGGGCCAAGCACAGATCCCTGGGGTTTGCCTGTGGTGACAGCTCTACTGGTACAGGTTGATTCATCAACTTTCACATGATGTGTTCAGGCAGTCAGCCAATTGTTTACCCATCAACTGACATAAGATTTACTCCCCAGCTTGGGGGCTTCCTCAGTAATACCCGCATGTGTGATTGTGTCAGAACCTTAGGCCAGGTCACAATAGGTAGTACACACTGTCTTACCTTCATCCAGGTCTACCACATGGAATCCTTGTGCTGTGACAACATTACTGATCACCTATGACGTGACCGAGCACATACACCTTCCTAATACTGCTGAATACACAGTTCAACACACCCTCCACATCGCCTGTGTTCCCATAGGATCATAGAATCATAGGATCATAGGAAGTTACTATGCTATTGGCCCAGAGGCCCTTATAAGCCTAGATAAGAGTTTAGCCCAGGTTTAGACAACTCAATACCCGATGCCCCTGTCCAGCAGGGACATGGGTGGAATCCCAGGGATGTATTTTCTGTTTCCCATCCATTTATCCAAGTTGTGCTTAAAAAGCGGTAAAAGGGTACTCTGCTTGATGTAGAGTGGGAGTCTATTCCACAGATGGGAGAGTCTCTGGGACACAAATCTGTCCCACCAACAAGTCCTATTGATGTCACAGACCAAATTGAGGCCACTCATGTGGTTTACTTGAGTAGTGCTTGACTTACGGTTATGCAGCAGTCCCATCAAGGCGGGGTCCAAGATCTTCTTGTATGCCAGACAGAGGTCACCTCTGAGGAATCTGTATGAAACTGAGTAGAGGAATAGGGCTTTTAGCATATCTGTGAATGGTAGATTTTTGAGGCCCTAGATTTTCCTGTGAGGAACCTCTGTGGTCCCTCCAGCTGCTGCATGTGCTTTGTGAGGTACATGTTGAATGGGGCATTGCCCTCAATAATGGGCCTTATAAGGGAAGAATACAGGGTTGTTATGATCTCCTTTTACCTGGATAAAATACCCTTACTTATCAGGTGGGCCATGTAGAAAGCTTTCCACAATGGAAGCAACATGGTGGTCAAAGATCAGGTTGCTATCAGCCTGGGTGCCCAAATCCCTCATGATTGACTGCATGCTTAGGATGTTGTAATTAATGTGATAAATTGTGGGGATGTTACTCTCCCAAAAGGGGATGATGATGCATTTTTTTGGTATTCAACTTGAGGCCATGTCTCTGGCACCAGCCATTTGTTTGGGTGAGACTCTTGGTGGATATCCACATCACTAGGGGAATTGATGACAACGCCCAGCTTGTAGTCATCTGCAAACTTTGTCAGCCATAGCACACTCATTTTTGCCTGCACCTCAGAAAAGTATATCCCAAGCAACAAAGGCCTGAAGACCGAACCCTGGGGTATGCCACTCGTTACAGGTCTACTGCTTGAGGTGGCTTCCGCTATTTTGATTAAGTGGGCTCTATCAGTGAACCAGTTATCTACCCATCTAGTAACATATGGATTGATGCCTAGTTGAGAAAGTTTATCTATTATGCCCAAGTGGGGAATAGTGTTGAAGGCTTTTGCCAGGTCAAGGTAGGCAATGTGCACCATCTTCCCCTTGTCCATGGCTTTGGTGACTGCCTCAAAGAAGTTGACCAAATTTAACAGACATGACCTTCCCTTGTTGAAGCCAAACTGTGTGAGATTGAGTGTTTGGAGGTTGCCAATGTCCTTGTTAATGAGGTCCATGATAGTTTGTTCCATGGCCTTGCAGATCAGGTTAGTTAGGCTGATGGATTTATAATTTCCCAGATCAGTGGACACTCCACTTTTGTGTAAAGAGATGACAGTGGCTGGCCTCCACAAAGCTGGGACAAAGCCAGTACTCAGGCTTTGGTTGAATAGGACACCTAATGGTGCTGCAAGTTCCGGCCTGAGTTCAAGTAGGCTGTAGCCAGGGATGGTATTGGGTCCCATGGAGGCTGTATTTTTTGCCTTTCAAAGGGCAGTGGTACAAGGGTGTACATCAACATGCATCCACCTGAGTAGGGGAAACAGCACCCGATGCATGCATGTATAGGGACATCCTCACTCTCCTTGACTGTGAGGTAGACCAGCATGTCATCATGGACTTCTTCTACATGTACACTAGTAATATTCCAGGTGTGTGCAGCAGATTTGTGTGACTTGTTGCTACAACAGGTCCGTTACATCTGACAGATGAAAACAGTATCATCTTGTGGAACTTGAACAGGTGAAGATATTTGACAAACATCCACACTGAGCTATTCAATCAACACTGTCACATGTGGCCATAAACAGCTATATCACTAAATAAGTAGACCAGTGTATTGCATACATGGCATCTCACTATGTTGAAATGTGTGACATAACATATATCTCAGGTACAGTGATCAGATCGGTACATCTGGGGTGTGTGCTAGCGCTTTTCTTGCCCATTAGTTAAATGATGGACATCACAAATGACAAACACATGCTGTGTCCAAACAGCAGCCTGAAGGACTACAGCTTGTGGGCAATCATTGACTCCATCTGTGATATTAGTATAATACAGACAGCATCAGCACATACCAGATAGTGCTGCCACAGCCATGATAACACATATATTGACAAGACACATGGAGGGTTTTGCTGAATTAGGGAAAAGACACACCACTCAAGTATAATGTGGACATCACACCGTATAATCAGACCAATATGTATGGGACCTGTGTCCTGGGGTACAGCGTAAGTGGTAAACCCACCAGCATGTGGACACAGTGCTGACTACTCTTTTGACTATGACACAACCACTGGGTATGTGAAGGACATGCACATCAGAGGCCATAATAACTTCATAGCTCCCAGCCTTCATCACACCAATAACTGTGTACAATGCACAATTTTACATGTACTTCCCTACACATCTTCCAGTGATGTGTAACTGAAGTGTACCACCTTTGTCACAGTGTGCTGTCACACAGATTATTGGCCATACCTAGGTATTCTTTCTGGGGAATATACATGACTGTCTGATGGTGTGGAACACCAATAGGTTCATAAGTGATTACTAGGCTAATGACCACAAGGGCCTTCTTAAGCCTAGTCATGCATCCCAAATCTCTGACAAGTTTTGATACACTTGATAAGTTC
Source organism: Protopterus annectens (assembly GCF_019279795.1). Taxonomy (NCBI): domain Eukaryota; kingdom Metazoa; phylum Chordata; order Ceratodontiformes; family Protopteridae; genus Protopterus; species Protopterus annectens. The sequence goes on along the minus strand of NC_056745.1, from coordinate 966,074,546 downwards.
ATAGGTTCATATGCTGGTACTAGGCTATTGGCGCTAGGGCCTATACGAGCCTAGCCATAACAATTCCGTGGCTATTTCTTCCCACAGTATTTACTTCCCTGGACCCCTGTCTAGCAGGGTGACTGATGTGATCTTGGGGTGAATTTTCTATCTCCCATCCAATCATCAAGTTTCCTTTTGAAGAGGGCCAAAGAGGCACTCTGCTTGACAAGTATGGGCAGTCTATTCCAGAGTCTGGGGAGTCTCTGGGTCAGGAACCTATCCCTCCAGCATGTTTTGTTCATGGTGATGACAAGGTTTAAATACCTGGAGCGTGTGTATCTGAGGGATTGGGATTTCTTTAAGTGTAGCATGTCCAACAAGTCTGGGTTTGACATGGCCTTGTATGTTAAGCAGAGATCGCCTCTGAGTAGACGATATGCGACAGAGTATAGCTGGAGTTTTTTTAGATGGACCGCATAGGGCATCTGCTTTAGGCCTGTGATTCTTTTAGTGAGGTACTTCTGCACCCTTTCCAGTCGTTGCAAATGTCTTGAGAGGTACATACCAAACGGGGCGTTGTATTCTATAATCGGTCTAATGAGGGATGAGTACAGTGGGACAATGGCCTCCTTTTTTCTGGATGAAAAGCCCTTAGTGATGAGGTGTGCCACATAGAAGGATTTCCTGACTGTTGTGGTGATGTGGCTATCAAAGGTGAGACCACTATCCACCTGTGTCTCTATGTCTCTTATCACACTTTCGGTGTTTAGTGCACTGCCATCTATGTGGTAATTCACAGGTACATGTTTTTCCCAAAGGGGATAACTATACATTTCTTGGCATTGAGCTTGAACCCATGGCTCTGGCACCAAGCATCTGTTTCTCTAATGCCCTTTTGTAGAATACCCACATCATTTGGGGATTCAATAATGGCTCCCAGTTTGCAGTCATCTGTGAACTTTGTTAGCCAGAGTCCCTTAGTGTTGGCCTGTACTTCAGAAAAGTAGATGCCAAACAAGAGCAGTCCTAGGACTGAATCCTGAGGTACTCTACTTGTCACCTGTCTGGAGCTGGATTTGGAGTCAGCTACTTTTACAGTGTGGGTTCTGTCAGTAAGCCAGTTGGCAACCCATTGAGTGACATAGGGATTAATGCCCGGCTTAGTAAGTTTATCAATGACTCCAGAGTGGGGGATGGTGTTGAAAATCTTGGCAAGGTCCAGATAGGCTGTGTGGGCCACCTTACCCTTGTCCACTGCTTTGGAGACTGATTTGAAGAAGTCAATCAGGTTCAGGAGACAAGATCAGCCCTTCACGAACCAAAACTGCGTGGGGTCCAGTGTTTGAAGGTTGCCAATGTCTTTGCTTATAAGTTCCATGATAATACGTTCCTTGGCCTTCCAGATCAGGCTCATCAGACTGATGGGGCAGTAGTTCAAGGGATCCAAGGTGGATCCCCCCTTGTGGAGTGGGAGAACTGTAGCTGTGAGCCACTCAGTGGGCACGAAGCCTGAGGTGAGGCTATGACTAAACATGACACTTAGGTGAGGTGCCAGTTCATTTTGTAGTTCATGTAGTACACAGCCTAGGATGTCATCTGGTCCCATGGATGCTGTATTCTTAGCTTTGGAGAGTGCGTTTCTTACCTGTGTGGCTGTTATTACAGGAATTTGGCAATCCTTCAGTATTGAGATGGGCCCTTTAGGGGGTGAGAGGAGGGTGAAGTTTGCACTGAATCGATCTGCCAGGATATTGGCAATATCCTTGGGATCAGTATATTTAATGCCATTCTGTTGTAGCTCAGAGCAGATCTGAGCATTGCCATTTAGATTCTTGACATAGCTATAGAATGCCTTGTGCCTGTCTTTGGAATCTTTGGCAATTTTATTTTTGTAACTAGCTTTGGAGGATTATATGAGGGATCTCAGCTTCTTACTGAGGCTGGTAGGGGAATTTTTTTGCATCCTGGGATTTTTCTCTTTTCTGCAACTGTTTCTTCCTTTTGTTGTAAATTTTGCTTATGGCAAGGGGCCACCAGTTTGGTTTCCTTTTTTGGAGGAGAACATCTTGGTTCTATTGGGGATGGCACGATTCATGCATGAGTGGATGTGCTCGTACAGTGCCTTAGTAAGATTCAGCAGTGGAACTTTCAGTTCCCGTCTGCATGGCTGTCATGAAGTTTGTCACTTCTGACTTGAGTAGCATGAAGTTGGCTTTGGAAATGTTTTTATACGGAGGTTTCCTTACTGGAGGGTTGGGGTGGGATGTGGATGTCGAGGGTGATTAGCTTCTGGTCAGACCTGACCAACGAGGGGGTAACCATAGGTGTAGATCATCGATTTCCCATGTTGGTAATGACCAGATCTAGGATATTGGAGCCCCTGGTGGGACTAAGGATTAGTTGATCCAGGGTGCTGGAATTTATGAATTCCAAGAACCGTTGGGCAAAGGTGTTGGTACACGAGTAGTTTTCCCAGTTAATGGCAGGGTAGTTGAAATCACCCAGTATTCAGGTCTTTGGTTGTAGCTTAATATTTTCCATTAAGTTTAGAAAGGTGTAGTGAGAATCTTAGGGCATGGTGGGGGATCTGTAGCAAGCTACAATTTGGATTGCAGTCTTACCTAGTGTTAGTTGCACCTGGAGAATTTCAGATGGATTGTGTTGGGCAATTAGCCTGGTGTTGTAAATATCCTTGGTGAATATGGACACTCCTCCACCTTTTGTGTTTCAGTCCTGGATTGGTGGCTGAAAAGTGTGGTAAGAGTTGTAGCCTGGTATTGCAGGGGTGCTCTCAGGAGCCTTGAACCAGGTTTCAGTGTAAGCAGGGGCTTGGGAGATGAAACATTTACAAGCAGGGCCTAGGAGATGAACCATTTACAGGTTGCCTGTGACCATTAGAGACATAGGTGCCAAACCAGGGATGAATTTCTTGTTACCCATTCAATTATCCAAGCTGCACTTGAATTGGGTTAGGGAGGAACTCTGCTTCACATGGATTGGGAGCCTGTTCCAGAGAGGGGGTAGTTTCTGGGATACCTGCATGTCTCTCCAGCAGTTACTATTTATATCACAAGTAAGGTTTAAATCTTTAGACAGGGTAATTTTGTGACTGTTTGATTTGTGGATATGCAGGAGGTCTGACAATGTCTTGTATGCCAGGCATAGATGTCCCCTAAAAATCCTGGAAGAGACAGAATACAGTGATAGGGTTTTGAGGCGGTCTGCATAGGACATTTTACATACGCCCTGTATTCTTTTAGTGAGGAACCTCTGTGGATGTTCTAGCTGTTGGATACGCCTTGTTAGGTACATACCAATGGAGGCACTGTACTCAATGATAGGTCTGATGAATGCCAAATACAGTGGAACAATGACTTCTTTGGACTTAGATGTCATACCTTTGTTAATAAGTTGCGTAACAAAGAATTATTTCCTGACTACTGTAGACATGTGATGGTCAAAGGATAGATTGCTGTCTATGTGAGTTACTAAGTCCCTGATTACTGGGTCATCTCTAAGGGGAGTGTTGTCAATATGATAGTTACTAGGGGTGGATGACTTCCTGAAGGATCCTATTATGCATTTCCTGGCATTTAAGTTTAGTCCATGGTTTTGACACCAGTTGGTCTGTGTCAGCCCTTCCTAGAGAACATTTGTGTTAGTGTGGGATTCAGTGACAACTCCTAATTTGCAATCATCTGCAAATTTAGTCAGCCAGAGACCATTGACATTAGCCTTGACTTCAGAGAGGTAAATGCCAAAAAGAAGCGGTCCAAGGACGACTCCCTGAGGGACTTCACTTGAGACTGGCCTCTTTGTAGAGGTGAATTCCCAAATTCTAACTTCCTGGGTCCTGTCTGTGAGCCAGTTGGCTATCCACTGGGTGACATATGGGTTTGTAACTGTCATCTTGAGTTTGTCAATAATGCCTGAGTGGGGTATTGTGACAAATGCCTTCAGCATGTCAATGTAGGCAATGTAAACCATTCTGCCCTCATCCATTGCTTTGTTGTCCTTCTCAATGAAGTCCACCAGGTTAAATAGGCATGACCTGCTCTTGATGAAACCAAACTGGGTTGGGTTCAGTGTCTGGAGGTTTACTATATCACTGTTGATGATTTCCATAATAATTCTTTCCATGACTTTACATATAAGACCAGTGAGATTTATGGTTCTGTAGTTTCCAGGATCTGTAGATGGCCTATACATGGTTTGTTTGGAGACTACAGTTAAATAGCAGTTCCAGAGGGGCTGGTAGGTCATGTTTCATGCTGTTTAGAAGACATACTGGATATTGTCTAGGTCCACTGATGCAGTGTTCTTGGCCTTAGAGAGTTGTTACACCAGATGCATGTGTGCTACCTGTTCAGCTTATGCACACACTGCATACATAGGTTTTTGACAACATTAATGACGTATTTCATTCGTGACAGTGTGGATTGTGGCATAGATATATGCCATGTACACAATGCAACTAGTCTGTATTGCCCATGCTGTCACCTCCTGCAGATAATACAGTACCAGGACAGTGTGCTTGGTAATCCTCATACAGTGTGGATGTATCATAATAGTTGTCACCTGTATGTATGTTTGTATGTGTGTAGGCTCATCTGTTATCACTCCACATCACATATGTTGTGTCACAGGCATGGGATTAGTGGTTGTATTATTCTGATATTATCCATGATTGTGGTTGGTTTTTGTAATGTCTGCCATGATCCTTTACCTGTGCCCACCTTGCTGGAGACCTCTGCTGATAGTACACTCATATTCAGTTATAACAGTTTGTACAGCTTCCCAATATGCACCCTATCCCAATTGTATATCAGATCCCTGATAAATGCCCTCTGCATTATTCATATAATGTTGTGTATCTCACGCACACATCCTCCCCATTGTTATGTCACCTTGTGCGACAGTCACAGACAACACATTTTCACTGTACACTCCATAATGTACCATATAGATATGTGGTTGGTATTGCAACATACGTCTTCCATTGACATACCCTCCTCTGCTGTTCATGTAGGAGCTTCACCTGTACTCTTTTCCTGTGTTCTTTGCTATAGTTCATCTGCGTGTCCCTATTCAGTACATACACTTGCCCTGAGTGATCAGTTTACATGGTAGTCCCATGTCCTGTTTCAGATCATTAACACAGCTTCAGTACAGTATGCCACAAATGGGATATCAGAATAGTCTGCACTGTAGGTACACCGTCCTGTACTGTGTTTGGACAATATACTTCACATTCATACCTCTCACCTGTCCAGATATTCCAGGATGTCCATATGTTTCCTTATCAAATATGTAACTTTCTACAACATCACTGGGATGATCTCTGGATTGATGTGACTCAGTAATACATACATTTAAGTTCATAGCTCTCTACTGTCTAGGTCTGTGCAGAATGTGCAGTTTTTATCTCATATTTGTGATCTTTTCCTCATAACATTTTTTTTCTGGCAAATCATTGGCATGTCATTGCAGAGTACAGTCAGAAATTGATGACTGAGGGGGCGGAGCCTAGATGGCCAACTGAGAGCAGTGAATTTTGAGAGCTCCATAAACTAGTATAATAATACAGGAACATTTTATTATTTTCAAGTTTAAATCTTCAGAAATCTATAGATAAGCTATGGCCTTTCCAGCCAAGATAAAAATACTTTTTGCCAATGAGATGAGAACCTTTAATGACTTAGAAGAAGCTATTATATTAATTAAAAACAACAACATAGTGTCTATCCCAGAAGAAATGGAATGGATGGACCCTACTCTTAAAAGAATAAAAGAAACAAATTTTTGGACTGATGCCAGAAAGAAGAAACAAAAAACTGATTCTAAAATAGCTGTCCCAAAATATATAAGTCCTGCAACTACATCTTTCAAAGTATCAACTGATATGGTGCATCACTTGTCATCTGTTTTTATTTAAAAAAAAGGGGTGTCTTAAACAACTGAGAAACAGTAATGATTTATTCAGAATGTTCAAAGAGTCCAATAATTCTTCACAAACAAAGGTAGGTCAAGATGGGTTACTATTTACATTATATATAAGCCAAACAAGGCAACATATAATACAAACATAGAAGTTTCGATTCCCCTACTTGAACTCAATGAATTTGGCATGTTCATTTTTCATTGTTTTTACCTATACCAATTTAAGTAATTAATTAACTAATTCAACAAGGTACCATTCATCAGAGTTCAGACTCAAATGTAACAAATTAACCTTATATATAATAGCAGTAACAGTACAGTGTTGTGAAAAAAAAATGCTGTCAAAGAGACTAATGCCTTCTTCAGTTAAAATATGATTTAAGAAATGTCATGTATATCCTGGTTAAATAATAGTAGCAAACTCTTAGTAAAATTGTCATCATTATTCTGTCTAAATATAGTTAATATCAATCATGGCAGGTATCACAGCTATAAGTGCTGTTTGGTCAATCCTGATATGGTGTGCGTGGATGTAGCTGTGCCTGGCAGCTCGTACAAATGTCATTATTATTATGTCTCAACATAATTAATATCAGTTATGGTAGGTATCACAGCTTCGAGTGCTGTTTGATTAAGACTGACATGGTGTGTGTGGATGCAGTTGTGTCTGGCAGCTTGTATGTTGCCATTTTTGTTTCCAGGAAGCTGTGGGTTGCTTGTGTATTAGGAAGAGACATTTGGTGTTTTAGCCTGGATCCAAGGAAGTAGGCTGATAAAACTATGATTTGGGATATTTTGGCAGATAATAGTTTGTTTATACATCTGCTAAGTGAGAGGTGGGAAGGCTGGAAGAATGTGTTATCTCTTGTTGTGGCGGTTTGTTGGGATTTTTTTTTTGTTTTTTATGTGTTTGCTCTCTGTTGTTTTCCTGGCTGCTACCTCACTAAAAGGGAGGGAGGGAGTTTAGGCTTGAAGTTGCAGTGAAGTGAAGCTTTGCTTCAGGTGCATCGTGGGCCTCTGGTATGCAGTACAGACACACACTAACAGAAAAGTACAGGTGTGTACACTTACCATAAATGTAGATGTTCAAGTGTAGTCACTGCTGCAGCCGTCACATTTGGGTTATCCCTGCCAGGGTAGCCCTTGGCTGGCCCAAATACCAGAGACTTAGTATTTCTGTGTCAGTCGCTGTCACTTGAGGACTGATGTCAGGTCGTCAGTAGTATAAAGTAAAGCAGCCAACACCATTACATCAGTTTTTCTTGCCCTAACCTGTCAGGAGCCCCCAAAGTAGGAAGCCAGGTTCTGGTGGAAGAACCCCACCAGTGAAAAATAAATACCAATATGTCCCTTGTAAGGAAAGGAGAACAACAAGGAAGAATGGTAACAAAAGGACAAAGAGAATAAGGGGGATGGAGGGAGGGAAAACAGGACTGCAACAGTGAATACACTCGAACATATACATTTATGTTAAGTGTACACAACTGTACTACGTTCTTCATGTTTCACTGTTGCCATCACATTTGGGTAGATTCCCAAAGCTGTGGAAATGGGTGGAGGCAGTCAAGGAAACGAGGGCTGGCTAGGATGCCCTGCAAGACCGCAGAGGCAAACCCTGCCCTGGATTTGGAGAAGAGAGACAGGTGGTAATGCTTGCTAAAAGTGTGAACAGATGTCCAGGTGGCAGCCTCCAGGATGTCCCTGGTGGGGACTCCTCTGAGGAAAACTGCAGAGGTGGAGGCTGCTCTGGTGGAGTGTGTCCTGACCCCCCTTGGGGGAACCTTTCCATGCTGTTTGTAGCAGAAATTGATGCAGTGTGCTATCCATTTGGAAATGGTTTGCTTGGAGATGGCTTTGCCTTCTGCCCCTGTAGCAAAGCTAACCAGCAGTTGATCAGGCTTTCTGAAGGATTTAGTCCTGTCCAGATAGAATTTGAGCTGCCTGTGCACATCTAGAGACTGAAGAATCCTTTCCCCCTTGTTCTGGGGATTAGAAAATAAGGTGGGCAAATGAATGGATTGGTTGAGAGCCAAACTGGACACCACCTTGGGCATGAAGGATGGGTTAGTTCTGATGGATACCTTGTCTGCATGGAAGATGATGAAGGGTGCCACAGCCATGAGTGCTTGCAGCTCAGAGACTCTTCTGGCTGACGTGATGGCCAGACGGAATGCTGTCTTCTAGGAGAGAAATTTTAGTTCTGCAGAAGAAGCTGGTTCGAAAGGGGGCAGGCTGAGCTTTTCCAAGACAAAGTTAAGGTCCCAAGCTGGTGTTGGTGCCTTTCTGGGGGTCCTCAAGTTGCTATCTCCTCTGAGGAACTGTGTGATCAAAGGGTGTGAGAAAAGGGGCTGCTCAGTGGGAAAATTAGCAGCAATAGCAGAGGCATGAATTTTTATACAGGAGAAAGAGAGACCACTGTGTAGTAGGTCAGCTAAGTAATCCAGCATGAGAGGGATGGAGGGCTGTGCCGTATTGGCTCCCTTAGCCTGGATCCAGGTACAGAACATTTTCCATTTATCTGCATAAAACTTTCTGGTGTTAGGACATCTGGCCTCATGGATAACATTCAGAACCTATTTACTGAGGATAGTAGATTTGTTCGGGGTTAGGGAATAAGCCAAGCTGCCAAATTGAGTGTCTGCAATTGGGGATGCATGAATTCCCCTTCCCTCTGGGTCAGGAAGTTTGGAATCTGAGGAAGATGCCATGAAGGCAGCAGGGACAGGCTGCACAGCAAGGGGTACTAGTATTGCCAGGGCCAGTCTGGAGCTATAAGAATGGCCCTTGGCTTTTCCTCCTTTATTTTGAGCAGTAACCTGAGGATTAGAGGTAGGGGAGGAAAGGCATAGGCTGACAGATTGACCCAGGGGAAGGACAGGGCAGGGCATCCACTTTCCAAGTCATGTTGTGATGCTCCCTGGTGCAGAATTTGCTGAGCTGATGTTTGGTGTAGGAGGCAAAGAGGTCGACCTTCGGGGTTCCCCATTTCTGAGTTATTATGGTGAATGTACTTCTGTTGAGTTGCCACTCATGTGGGTCCAGAAGGTTTCTGCTTAATTGGTCTTCCAGAGAGTTGAGAGAGCCTGGTAGGAATTGTGCTAACAGCTGTAGTTGCATGGAAGAGGCTGTGAGCCAAAGGGGCATGGCCAGCCTGCATAGAGGGTAGGAGTGAGTCCCTCCCTGCTTGTTGATGTACCACATCACAGTGATGTTGTCTATTTTGATCAGGTGAACCCCTGGAGAGAGACGGGTTTTGAAAGCTATCAAGGCATGCTGCACAGCCATCATCTCTTTTTGATTGATGTGCAGAGGGATCTGCTATGGGCTCCATTGGCCCTGTATGCACCTACCATCCAGGTGTCCACCCCAAGCATAGTCTGATGCATCTGTGGTGAGGGTCTGGGTGGCGGGAGGTGGGGAGAAGGGCAGTCACTTACTGTGGGAGCATGCTGTTGCCCACCAAAGAAATTCCTTTTCTGAGGCAAGGCATTATAGGTAGAAGAGTTTCCAGGTCTTGAGAGTGTTGACACCAAAGGCTCCTTAGGCACCATTTAAGTTTCTTCATATGCAGTCTGGCATATGGAATGAGTAGTATGCCAAATGACATGAACCCCAGTGCGTGTAAGATCTTCCTTGCAGATAGCTGGGGCCTGGTGGCTAGTTGAGAGAAGTAGGCTGTCAGGAAAATTTGTTTCTCTGGTGTAAGGTATGCCATCTGGGATGCTATGTCCAGATTTGCTCCCAGGAAGATTATCCTTTGGCTGGGCACCTGTTTGGATTTCTTTTCGTTGACTGTGTACCCTAGGGAGTTTAGCAGGGTCTTTACAATGGCCAGGTGCTTGAGCAGCTTTTCTTGGCTGTCTGCCTGAATAAGGCAGTCGTCTAAGTATGGGTAAATTTGAATATTTCTTTGTCTGCAAAAGGCAATTGATGGAGCAAGACATTTTGTGAAAACTCTAGGAGCAGTAGATAAGCCAAAGGGAAGTGCAGAGAACTGAAAGTGTTGAGATCCTGCCCTGAAGCAGAGATATTTCCTGCATGATTCCCTGATAGGAATGTGGAGGTAGGCCTCTTTTAGATCTAGGGTGGCTAGCCAATCATCCTTGGAGAGCATGGGTAGCAGCTACTGGAGGGTGAGCATTTTGAATTTTGGGATCACCACCAAGGTGTTTAGAATGAATAGATCAAGGATGAGGCTCCAGGTGCCCTCTTTTCAGTGCACCAGAAAAAAATCTGGAGTAGAAGCCTTGGCCTATCTGTTCTGCAGGGACATGCTGTACTGCTCTCATAGACAGCAGGGAAAGGATTTGCTTTTGAGCCTCTGCCCACTGATTTGGTGGTAGATTTGGGAACCCATTTGGGGTTGGAAGGGTATGGAAGGAATATTTGTATCCCTGAGACACAATGTTCAAAACCCATTGGTCCTTGGTAATGGCGAGCCAGGTGCTTGAGTGAAAGGAGAGTTTTCCTCCTAGGGGTAAGTGAAGGTGGGCAGAGAGGGAGTGGAGGAGGTGAGTCATTGTGAGTTCTTACCATAAAGGGGTGGCTTAGAACTCCCTGGTTTTGAAGTGGAGGTAGTCCACTGCTTAGATCTCTGCATGCCCTGGGGTTGCTGTCTGGGGGGGTGGGTTGTTTCCATGGGGCCTAAGCTGGGCCGGTTTACACAGAGCAGGAAAGGACTAGTGCTTGGAAGGACAATGCCTGCTGAAACTAGGGAGCTGGACCTGTAAGAAATCTTTAACTGTTTGCATAGATTTTGCTTTTTCTTCCATCTATTTTAAGACCTCTTCTGCCTTAGTGCCAAATAAGTTATCTTTGTGCAAGGGGGCATCCAACAATTTAGATTTGGCATGGTCTAGCAGGGGTTGTTCCTTAAGCCATGCATGTCTTCTAATGACAGATCCAGTGACTGCTGCCCTGCAAGAAGCTTCAAGGACATCAAAACCACAGTGCAAAGTGTGTTTAGTTACTTGACTTGCAGAATGCATTAAGTCTTGTAAGTCTTTAAATTCTGCCCAAGCAGGAAAGGAAGACATTTTTTTAAGGAGTTCTAAGTTATGTAGTTGAAATTTCAGCATATGGAACTGACAATTTAGTGCCCTGATAGCAAGAGAAGCTGAGGTGTATACTTTTTACCCAATCTGTTCAATGCTTGGGAATTCCTGTCTGAGAGGGTGAGATTCTTAGCAGAGGTAGCCTTAATCCTTTTTGGCCCTTGAGAAATGACCTCAGGGCCAGCTGTTGGATTTTTAAAAGGATATTTGTGTAACTCAGGGACTCTATAGTACCTCTCTGGTTTTCTGGAAGCAGGATGTAGGGTGTCAGGAGTTAAGCTGGTTTCAAGGAAAACATCATCCACAACATCCAGGACTGGGGAGTTAGCCAAGGATCTGTGTTGTAGAAGATCTAGGAATTCCCTGAGTCTCTTTTTAGACTGATGGTAGTCTTGACTCTCCCACTGGAAATGCTCCATTAAAGTATGCAGGGTTTCCCCAAAGGAAAAATCCTCTGGGGGACAGTTTAGAGGGGTTGCATGTGTTCATAGTCAGATGCATCAGATTCATCTGACTCTTGTTCAGAGAAAACTAAAGGGGACAGATCTCTTTTCCTTTATGAGGGGGTAGATTGGCTTCCCCTGATCAGCATGCTAAGTTCTTCCACTATTTTAAGCATCTGAGACTGAGGCAAGGTAGCAGGCGCCTGTGAATGGGTCGTTGGGTTCATGGGTGTGGTTTGAACCCTGGGCCTAAGAAACTCTGTAGCTTTTGAAAGAATGGTAGTCGCAAAAGAAGACGGTTTGTGCCAAGACTTGGTAGTGCAAAGGACTTCCTCTGAAGCCAGTGCCTGCTCACTGACTCCAGACTCATACAAGGTAGAGACGACCGCAGGATCCTTAGTCAAAGAAGAGTTTTGCAGCATACCGGACTCTGAAAGGGTCTTGGTAGTGGCCTGCAAATCAACTGAAGCAGGCTGCAAAAGTGCCTCACTGAGTACCAGAGGACTGATGGCTAGCTTAATGGAAGTGTCGTCGGTAGGTTTGGAACTGTGTGGTCTGTCTCTGTCTTTATCTTTACGTTTTTTAAGAAGATCTGCTGTTGGATGGATTACTGAAGCCATATCTGAATTCAAGGACTATAAACAAAAATATCTGGCTACAATAAGGGCCCAACGATGGATAGTTCTGGCACTGAACAAAGCACAGAAGCAACAACAGGGGATGTTGTGGTCTGGGCCTAAACAAGTGATGCAGTAAGAGTTGAAGTCTCGGTGTGGTATTTGCTTTCCACAGGCCAGATAATTATAACTTTTTTGACATTGGTCAGTGCAAGAAAAAAGGATCCCCAGCGGGGTACTTAGCTTTAGAAGACTTCAACTTCAATTCGTTGACAAAAACTCAGGTAGCAGCCAACCGGCACTCATGCAAACTGGTTTTGTTTTGGGCTCCATGGCAAGAAAGACTGATGTAATGGCATTGGCTGCCTTACTTTATACTACTGACAACCTGACATCAGTCCTCAAGTGACAGCAACAGATGCAGAAATACTAAGTCTCTGGTATTCGGGCCGGCTAAGGGCTAATCTGGCAGGGATAACCCAAATGTGATGACTACAACAGTGAAACATGAAGAACATCAGATGCTCCCAGGTTGCTATGGTAATGGAGACAGAGTGACGATAATGCTTAATGGCTCTGAGGAGCCTCCAAGATGATTCTTGGCAATGAAGTTTTTGGTTTTAAAAAAATGTAATAAAAGGGCTGTTTTAAACCACATGTACACATATTGATGGTCTCCCAACAGTTTATTTAGCTCATTAATTTAATTCCTGATAACAAAAATAATAATAATATTAAGCACAATTTTATATTTAAAATGTATTTTAGCCCAAACACATTAAGGATTTACTTAAGTGTGGAAGTCTGAGTTATTGTGAAAGACTAAGAGCACTTGGTCTTCTGCAGCACCCTTTGCAGTGTTCTGGGAGGTGAGCTTGCTCGGACGTATTGTGCATATAGGGAGAACTTATTCTAGGGATGTTTGGGGTTTCCAGGAAGTGCTAGAGAGTCATCATATTTCCTTCATAGAAATATCTGTGGGAATGGAAGGTGTGTTGAGTGGTTCACTGGTAGAGTGGCCACTGCATGGAACAGGCTGGTGAAATGTAACAGGACAGATATTGGTTTGGATATTTTAAGAACAGCATGGAGACACACCACATGAACTAGAAAATAGTATTCTGGCAATACTGGATAGGCATTGTTGCCCATGCTTGAAGTACTGATATGTGTCTATGTAAGGCCGGAAATATACTTATAACAAATAAGAAACTAGAAAGGTATCATAATTTAAAGACTATGGACTGTATAAACATGCTTGGAAGGAGTTAATAATAAGAATACGCATTACAGCTTGTGGTCTCTCAAATAACTAAGCAACAGCCAAATAAAAAAAAAACACAATAGTTACGTAATGTATGATTTTAGTAAATCTAGACATAAAATATATAATCCTCATATAAGATGAAGCAGTCTGCTGAATGTAGAGATTAAAGACAGGATTTAATAACATGGGCTTGTGTATAATAACACTACTATCTTAACTTGTCATAAATGACATACACTACATTGAACGTCAAGGGGAAGCACGATGATTTTTTTATATAAGTAAATATGCATAACAAGTCATGTAATTCCTTTAACTTGAATTGCAGTTTTTGTAAACATCTTGACCATATATAATGCTTAAGTGGTTACCAAGGTAACTAATGTTTATACATGACATCAAACTGACAAAGTTTTTCAAGAAAAACAATAGAAGGCTGAACATGAAATGTCACAGAGTCTAACAATAATATTCTGAACAAATAGTATTAAATTGACAATAGACAGTTTAATAACATGGGCTTGTGTATAATAACACTACTGTTTTAACTTGTCAAAAATGACATACCCTATATTGAACATCAAGGGGAAGCATGATGATTTTTCTCATATAAGTAAATGTGCATAACAAGTCATATAATTGCTTTAACTTCAATTGTGGTTTTGTAACCTATCTTGACCATACATAATACTTAAGCTGTTACCAAGGTAACTAATATTTTATACATGACATCAAACTGACAAAGTTGTTCAAGGGAAACAACAGAAGCCTGAACTAGGAATGTCACAGAATGTAACAATCACATTCTGAATACATACTATTAAAATGACAATAATCACTCAGTTTAACCTTTGCTGATTATACAAAATAGAATGTTGCCATTTAAACCTAACAACTTTCAGTATATGACATAAAATGGTAATTTATGAATATGGAAAGGGAACCTGTAATCATTAATCACAATAAATTAATTTGTTGTTTTTAACCTATAATTTCACTCATTTATAACAATAAATGACAGATATAAAAATCCTTATGTGTAGGAAATGGGGGAAGAGGGATGCACTGATAATTAAAATGCACTAACTTTCATCAATGTTCACATAAAAAAGTGATGCTTAAGTAAGTTAGCAACAAACAAAGTGGTTACTTAAATGCTGAAAAATAACTTCTGATATATCCAGTAAAATACACTGTATTATAAATATTAGGTATAAATATTACCATCTTTTTATATTAAGAAATACGTTTTGAAAGACTTCATCAATAAGGGGGATATGTTAAATAACTGTGTGCTATAACCTTTTACTGTGGTTTTATATATGATACATCTTACTTTCCTATGATTGAACTGCTTGTCATTTATCTCCCATGTAAATATTAATTGCTTATACAATAAGTATACATTTATATTGTATTAGAATTCTGTCTCATCTACAATAGTACTACATCTGTTCAAAATATTATAAATATTGCTTATTCCTACTACAAATATTCTCCATATGATAATTCAATTTATAGTGCTCACATGTTCTGGATTGTCAAGGTATGATAATCTAGTAGACTTAGGTTTATCCATCACATTAGGAATGATTTTCATTCCATGGCTAGTGCAGATCTTAGCTTTGTTAACATTCATTTAAATTTATTTCACAAAAACATTTTTAGTATGCCTAACCACAACTTTACTTTACTGGTAAACACTCCAAGTATAAAACTGATAATTTCCTTTAAAAGCTCAAACATATACGTTATAGTTATCAGAGAAAATGTTTCATAGTCACAATAAAACAAAAAATACATAGTCTAAATAACCTAAGATGGATTTAACTTTATTATCTTTAAATACCAATCGCTTAAACGATCCTAGCAAGAGATCAAATCTACTGAAATATTTAAAACTGAACAAAGCACAAATTGTCTTCCTTCAAGAAACTCAATTCAAAACAAATGACAATTACAAATGGAATCTTAAGGAATATATGATATTGGCACAATCCATTTATAAGACAAAGACAAAAGGGGTAACAATTTTATGGAAAACAAATGCGATTAACCCATAAATCATTTATAAGTATGAAGATAAAGAAGGCCCTATGTCATTAGTAATAGTTAAATATAATGACAGAATATGGACCCTATCCAGTCTGTACTGGTTCCTAGGCATTGGAACAGGAACTGTTAAAAAACACTTGTATTTTATTTCCAATAATTATAAAGGCAACTTAATATTAGGAGAATATTTTAACTGTATATTCGATATATCTGAAACTACAAATAAAAGACTACTGAGTACATCTGCTGTATCAAAAGCTTTAAACAAGTGGGTAGAATCATTCCATCTTGTAGATACTTTCAAATTTAAAGAATATAAATCTTTGTTGTTTTCCCATCAAGATCACAGATTTGCTATCCAAACTAGAATATATAAAATATTTACTTCCCATGACTTATACTCTAAAATCATTCATTTCTCATTCACTCCCTGCCCATTTTCAGACCACAATTCATTGATACTAAAACTTCAAAATGGGTACAAACCATTAATCTTTAACTCCAGAATTCCAGCATATATAACTAAAATTAAAGAGTTCAAACCCTGGTTATTACAAATATAGACTTCTCTAAATGACATTGAAGGGAGACTCAAAGAGGAAGAATTCCAAAAAGAATTTCTGCTTAAACAGAATTCATGGCTGCTTAACAAAATAGATGACTTAGTAAACAGGGAAGGGAGAAACAACATAAGGATCTTTGGTCTGCCTGAAAACATTGAAGGAGAAGACATTATTTCATTTATAACAACCTGGACTCCTGAAATTTTAGAAATGAAAGAGGGACTTTCATTTGGAATTGAAAGGGCGCACAGAGCACTGAGGAAACCTGCTTCTAACTCAACAAATACTCCACCTTGATCCATAGTTATAAAATTTCTTTCATTTCTGGATAAGGAACTAATATTAAAATCTGCTTGGAGAAAATCACCCTTAAAATACAATCAAAGCCTGATAAGGTTTGACAATGATTATTCTTCCAGAATACTAGAAAAAAAGGAAAAAAAGTCTCATGAATAATAAAACTGTTGAAACAAAACAACATTAATGCAGAGCTGGCCTTTCGAGTCAAGCTACAAATATTTTTTGCTAATGAGATGAGAACCTTTAATGACTTAGAAGAAGCTACTATATTCATCAAAAACAGCAACATAGTGTCTATCCCAGAAGAAATGGAATGGATGGCCCCTACTCTTAAGATAATAAAATAAACAAATCCTTGTACTGATGCTAAAAAGAAGAAACAAAAAAAAAATATTATTCCAAGATAACTGTCCCAAAAAAAATAACTCTTACAACTACATCTCTCAAAGTATCAATTGATATGGTACACATAGCTCTCAACCTTCCATCTCCAAAATGAGGAGCACTCACCTTCATAATGTGGAGCAAATGGGCAAAATGTGGAACACATACTAATGGCTTACTAACAACTTCAACTAGGAAGGTCATAGGATGGTTAAAATATGGTGGTTTTACTTATAAAGAAGATCCTTTAATGAATTAATATGATTTATTTCTATTTACCATGGATTTCACTTTAAAAAATTCCTAACACTGAATGTGACAGACTCTTTCAATGTGGAACTTTGAGGAACATTAACTTTTTAAGACCCCAAATGAGGTACGTTCCTCGTAATGAAGTACACTTGAGAGGTATGATGGTACATCACTTGTCATCTGTTTTTATTTAAAAAAAGGAGGGTTTCTTAAACAACTGAGAAACAGTAATGATTTATTCAGAGTGTTAAAAGAGTGCAGTAATTCTTCACAAACAAAGGTAGGTCAAGATGGGTTACTATTTACATTATATATATAAGCCAAACAAAGCAACATATAATACAAACATAGAAGTTTATATTCCCCTACTTGAACTCAGTTAACTGTTAAATTTTCATTGATTTTACTTATAATAATTTAATTAATTAACTAATTCAACAAGGTACCATTCATCAGAGTTTAGAGTCAAATGTAACAAATTAAGATCATATATAATAGCAGTAACAGTAGAGGTTTTTGAAAAAAAAATGCTGTCATGGAGACTAATACCTTTTTTCAGTTAAAGTATGATTTAGAAATGTCATGTATACCCTGGTTAAATAATAGTAGCAAGCTCTTAGTACAAACGTCATCATTATTCTGTCTAAATATAGTTAATATCAGTTATGGCAGGTATCACAGCTACACATGCTGTATGAAAAGTCCTGATATGGTGTGCGTAGATGCAGCTGTGTCTGGCGTCTAGTACAAATGTCATTATTATTCTGTCTAAACATAGTTAATATCAATTATGGCAGGTATTACAGCTTCGAGTGCTGTTTGATCAATCTGTTGTGCAATCAATATGGTGTGCGTGGATGCAGCCGTGCTTGGCAACTAGTACATATGTTATCATTATTCTGTTTAAATATCGTTCATATCAATATCATAGCTTTGAGTGCTGTTTGATTAAGCCTGACATAGTTTGGGTGGATGCAGCTGTGTTTGGCAGCTGCTGTATGTTGCCGTTTTCATCTCCGAGAAGCTATGGGTTGCAGTTTGTGATCGAGGTTTACTGATGTTTGTGTATTAGGAAGAGACATTTGGTGTTTTATTGGGGACCCAGGGGAAGGGGGAGGGGGAGGATAAAACTGTGATTTGGGATATTTTGGAAGAGAATAGTTTTTTTATACATCTGTGGAGTCAGAGGTGGGAAGGCTGGAAGAATGTGTTATCTCCTGTTGTGGGTGTTTTTTTTTTTTTTTTATCTGTTTGCTCTCCGTTCTTTTCCTGGCTGCAGCCTTGCTGAAAAGGAGAAAATTTAGGCTTGACGTTGCAATGAAGTGAAGATTTGCTTCATGTGCATCGTGAAGCTCTGGTATGCCGTACACAGACACACTAACAGAAACAGATGCTCTCAAGTTGCTATGGGAACAGAGACACAGTGACAATAATGCTTAGTGGCTCTGAGGAGCCTCCAAGATGACTCTCGGCAATGAAGTTTTTGGTTTAAAAAAAAAAAAATTTATATATATATATATATATATATATATATATATATATATAAAATAAAAGGGCTATTTGAAACCACATGTACACATATTGATGGTCTCCCAACACTTCGTTTAGCTCACTAAGTTGATTCTTGATAAACAAAAAAATAATAATAATAAATAAGTGCAATTTTATATTTAAAATGTATTGTGGTCCAAACACATTAAAGACTTACACAACAGTGGAAGTCTGAGTTATTGTGAAAGACTAAGAGAATAGATAAAATATTTGCTGTGCATGACTTACACTCTAAAATCATTAATTTCTCAATGACGCCCTGCCCTTTTTCAGGTGACAATTCATTGATACTAAAACTTCAAAATGGCTACAAATCATTAATCTTTAACTCAGAATTCCAGCACATATAACTAAAATTAAAGAGTTCAAACCCTGGTTATTATCTGAATTCCAGTTCTTCTTAGATATTAAGTACACCATAGGGATAAATAAAATAATGATATGGGATCATTAAAAGCTTACATATATGGTAAAACCCTAACTTGGTATAAAAAAATCAGAAAATCGGATTCTGAATTACTAGATCTACAATCCAAACTTATGTCAGTAAAAGATGAAAAAAATCAAAATCATTTGGAGATGAAAAAGAAAGAATTATTAAACAATAAATATAATGAAATTCTAACACATAAAACCAGTTTAATTTTAGAAAAACTAAAAATTAATACCTTGGCCACTTCTCCTAAATATCTACATAATTTATCCACAAGAATCAAAGTACACTCAAAAGCTAATAACATTAAAAGTGTCTTCCATGAAAAGAAAGGGAAAAATGTCTCAGATATAGGTGACATTCTTGATGCCTATGGAAATCACTATATGGAACATTTCCAAAAAGAAACTATACATATCAATCAAATATAGGTGAAAAATGATCTAATATAAAAAACAGAAAAATTAAAACTAGATCTGCAAGCATCCATATCCTACAAAGAAATTACAGATGCAATAAAAGTGGGTAAACATAATAAACCTCTAATTCTCCTAATTAGCCTTAGGGTGCTGTTCGGTCCTGGCGGTGGAGTAAATAGGGTTTTTAGCTGCTCAACCTGGTTTCCCAGTATTAAGGAGAACTTGCCCTGCGTGCTGAAAACAACTATTCTCCTCAACACACTGCGGTTTCCCCTAACTAAGGAACTGAACCTTTCCTCCCCTCTGCTACAGTCCCCAAGGGAATTTAACTATAAGTAAACTGCTCAACCTGGTTTCCCAGTATTAAGGAGAACTTGCTATGCGTGCTGAAAACAACTATTCTCCTCAGCACACTGCGGTTTCCCCTAACTAAGGAACTGAACCTTTCCTCCCCTCTGCTACAGTCCCCAAGGGAATTTAATTATAAGTAAACTGCTCAACCTGGTTTCCCAGTATTAAGGAGAACTTGCCCTGCATGCTGAAAACAACTATTCTCCTCAACACACTGCGGTTTCCCCTAACTAAGGAATTGAACCTTTCCTCCCCTCTGCTACAGTCCCCAAGGGAATTTAATTATAAGTAAACTGCTCAACCTGGTTTCCCAGTATTAAAGAGAACTTGCCCTGCGTGCTGAAAACAACTATTCTCCTCAACACACTGTGGTTTCCACTAACTAAGGAACTGAACCTTTCCTCCCCTCTGCTACAGTCCCCAAGGGAATTTAATTATAAGTAAAGTATGTACTTTAAACCAAAGTCTTAAGACAATTAGTGTGAGATATCCTAGGTTGTAAGTTTACTTTCACCAGCCAGGACAGCCGGCAGCCTTAACTATCTGCTCCCATACCTGTCACCCCCTTCCCCCTTCTTAGACTACAAGTATTTTTACTGTTCTTCCTCTTCAATCCTCTATAGCATACTTACTGCCCTGCACTCTTTTCTCAGTATATATTGCCTTTGCTATACAGCTTTTGTCCACTAGAGGGCAATAGTTTCCTTTAGACCACCATTCTGACTCCAATTTTAAGTAACTTACAGGCTCTTGGATTCTAATATTCTGGAAGAGCTAATACTCCCACTCTATTCTTTCTTTCTTCTAATATTCTTCACTGCCAACCCTCTCTGCATATTCTATTATCAAGACATTGTGTCACCTTACCCTCTGCTGCTTTACTTACCTTTGCTTACTGCTCCTCTGATTGTTTTCCTAGGGTGAACTCCTCTGTGGCTCTGACCCTGTTAATATAGCTCTCTATCTTCTGTCTTCCCATCTACTCCCTTTAACATCCATCTGGTTAGAATACTTTGCTCCTTCCCCTGTCTGTATTTCCTTTATGCTCATATCCTTAGCACATCAGGAATGAACTATTCACTATGTTAGCATAGGACCCACCCCCTCCATTTCCTGCCTAGGGTTTTGCTCTGGATAAATCTGGTCATTACCTGTAGCTATGCTTACTCTTCTTGCCCTCCCCCCTCTATGACATCACTTACCTTATAAATATACCTTCTCCCTCAGGATGCCATCTTTATTGTCCTAATTAGCCTTAGGGTGCTCTTCGGTCCTGGCGGTGGAGTAAATAGGGTTTTTAGGTAAGCTTTCTTTTTTGTCCTGTTCAGAATTGTTAAACCATGCTGATGATATCCTAGTAAAGTACTAATTGCGTGCAGGACAGGTTTGTAAATAACTGTGTTGAGAACCTGCGTAGCGTGTACTATCCCCAGCTGTTTTGGCATGCTTCTGCACATGGAGTTCAGGTGTGAACAAAGTCACGGTTAGAATACTCTACAGCTCTGCTTATATGCTAAATGGATTATCTTAACATGCGACCTAAATGATAGCGTGTTTACTGTGTAGCCTTTTATGTAGCCTTTTTAGTTGATCTGGTAGAGTAGTTTTCAGGAACTTTGTAGCACCGGATAGACTGTATGCTTTTGTGGCATGCTAATTACGCCATCAACTAATAGCGTTTAAGTGTTGCTTTGGACCTTTTACGACTACTATAGTCACTACATAGAGCTATAGATTCTGTTTTTGGACAATGTATGATTTATAAGAACTAACCTCTTGTCGAATACTAAAACTATAAACCGCTCTTGTTACATAATATATTTATATATTAGACTGGAATCATGGCATTCTTTGTAAGCTAACAACGCTAATGACTACAAGCATTCTAGTGTTGTTTCAGACCTATAAAGATAGCTAAGGTTGCTGTATACAGTTTATGTTTCTGCTTTTCACCATCGTATGGATGTGCAGAGCTATTGTTTACCACTGTATAGTTTTATAGAGCAGTATTTCCTGTTGCATACTATTACTATACATACGACAGAAATCACAGCATCCTCTGCCCAAGCACCTTATACTGACTAGCCTAATTAACAATGATGTGTGCAAATAAGGAGGACTAATTAGAAGCCTACCTTTCTAAAACAAAAATATCTATCTATCTATACAAATAACAAATGCAAACATGATAGAGTTATAAGACGAGTTGAACCTTATTGTTTCAGAGATATGCTGTTTTAACAAGTGTCTTGCTGAATGTAATCTTTGACTGAGTCATAGAAGAGTTTAACCTTTATTGCTCCTGAACTATATTGCTTTTATAAGTGTCTTGCTTGAATATTATCACTAATAGAGACATTGTAATATGTGCAGTCAAGACTGTTTTACTATGCAAGTTAATCTCTGTTCTATGCTCAAGTTACTACTTAATAAGCCTGTGTAACTGTCTATTTTTTATCTCTCTGTGTGTCTTACCACTGTCTCTCTTTTCCCTTTATATTCCCAGCTGCTCAACCTGGTTTCCCAGTATTAAGGAGAACTTGCCCTGCGTGCTGAAAACAACTATTCTCCTCAACACACTGCAGTTTCCTAACTAAGGAACTGAACCTTTCCTCCCTCTGCTACAGTCCCCAAGGGAATTTAATTATAAGTAAAGTACGTACTTTAAACCAAAGTCTTAAGACAATTAGTGTGAGATATCCTAGGTTGTAAGTCTACTTTCACCAGCCAGGACAGCCGGCAGCCTTTACTATCTGCTCCCATACCTGTCACCCCTTCCCCCTTCTTAGACTACAAGTATTTTTACTGTTCTTCCTCTTCAATCCTTTATAGCATACTTACTGCCCTGCACTCTTTTCTCAGTATATATTGCCTCTGCTATACAGCTTTTGTCCACTTGAGGGCAATAGTTTCCTTTAGACCACCATTCTGACTCCAATTTTAAGTAACTTACAGGCTCTTGGATTCTAATATTCTGGAAGACCTAATACTCCCACTCTATTCTTTCTTTCTTCTAACATTCTTCACTGCCAACCCTCTCTGCATATTCTATTATCAAGGCATTGTGTCACCTTACCCTCTGCTGCTTTACTTACCTTTGCTTACTGCTCCTCTGATTGTTTTCCTAGGGTGAACTCCTCTGTGGCTCATCCCGCTCCGTTCGCCCTGCGGACCCACTCCGCTCCCCTACCCTGCCCCTAAATTCCACCCGCCCCCAGTGGTCCTAAACTTATACTCTAACTGCCACACCCCTATGCATTAGGACCAACCTCTAACTCCTCCCCTTAAAGTGCTATTACCTCTATTATATTCTCACTTTACCCCTATCTCCTCCCCCTTTAAGAACCATCACTCATTTACCTTTATCCATTACCCTACCACTCTATCCACAAACATTCCTACATTTAATCACCTTAACCTAAACAAATGGCTCAAGGATCCTGTAAACCCTTACCTTTATTACTTCTCCTAATTATACTTATCATTCCCTATCTACTTACTCTCTACGAACACCATAGATTCCTAGGACTGCATACCCACATCACACACACCACTGTCCTTACCCCCAGCTCCACTCATAGTGTTAGCAACCTCCCCAGCTCAGCTAAGTACTCAGCAGCCATATTTCATAGACTCCATCACATCTCTCAATGTAACCCACTAGCTAGAAAAAATAAGAACCTAATTTTTAAACTTCTACAACTCATCCTAAAAGTTCAGGTCCACTCCCTGTTAGATGGTGATATACACCCTAACCCATGTCCTACCACTATCACAGCTACACAGCCTGATACTCCAACAAATTCAATCACACAGACACTTACCAAGCCCCCCAACTCTACCCTGATAGCTCATCTTAATATTCGTAGCATCAATAACAAAATAGCTCACCTGCATGCCCTTATTGATGTTTATTCCTTTGACATCCTCTGTCTGTCTGAAACATGGTTTAATCCATCAATACAAGACGGTGCAGTTCTACCCCCTGGCTATAATATCATAAGACATGACCGTAACACTAAAAAAGGAGGAGGCGTAGCCATACTTTATAAGAATGGATTACAAGTTACCTTGTTAGACTCCAAACCTCCACTTTGCAACAATGCAGACATTCTTCTAACTAAGGTTAAGCTTAACAAAAGCAAAGCCATACATCTATCATGTGTCTATCTTCCCCCAGGCAATAACATCAACACATTAGAGGCTATCCTCAGCTGGCTCTCAAGTAACTACCCCCAAGAAACCATTATACTTGAAGATTTTAACATTAACTGGAACTCCTGTATATCTGAGCAGCCTTCTACTCATATCAACTTATATGGTTTTACCCAAATTATAACATCCCCAACCCGCACCAATAAAACTAACAACAAAACTAGTACCCTTGACTGGATACTCACTAATACCCCCCAACTAAACTATAAAACAGGCACCCCCCCTGAGGACATAAGTGATCACTTGCTTACCTATTTAATCAGAACAAAAACTGTCATCCTAAACTCTGCCATCTGTAGAACTATTCGCACTACCAAAAATTTTAACCCTGCTCACTTTCAAGCTGGACTAGTCACCTGTGACTGGTCACCCCTGAAATACCTCCCAATAGATAATGCTGTGAAATACTTTAACTCTAAATTTCTAACCATTTTAGACAGCCATGCCCCATTACACAAAGTTAGAATTAGAACCAAACCGGCACCATGGCTCACCAAAACGACCAAACAAAAAATCCTCCAAAGAAATAAACAATGGGCCAAATGGCGTTCAACAAAAAGCTCCTCAGACCACCTGCAATTCAGACAGCTAAGAAATGAAACAAAAAAAGCCGTATTAGCCGATAAAAGAAACTACTACTACCAACTACAACAAACCAACCAAAACAATCCCCAAAAATTCTGGCGAGGTATCAGTAACCTCCTACACCCTGGATGCTCAAGTACTCCCTCTCCCTCTGGCTCTGATCACAACAATCCCATCCAAATAGCTGACTCATTTAATACTTTTTTCACTGAAACTATACAATCCCTAGCCAACCAGCTATCCCCTAGCATCCCAGGCTCTGTCACAACCTTTACCAATAATTCTCATCAATTTCATTTTCAGCCAGTACCCACTACACTTATCTGTAACCTCATACAGAAACTTAAACCCACTACTCTCTCTGCTGATAAATTACCTGCAGAAAACCTGCAAAAAGCTGCTAAAGTCATAGCCTACCCCATATCCATCCTCATTAACAGAACTATTTCTGAAGGATCTATTCCCCTAATCTGGAAAGTCTCTCACATAATTCCCCTGCATAAGGGCGGTAACTCCAAAGAGTTGTCCAATTATAGGCCCATAGCTATTCTATCTCCTTTGGCAAAAATAATGGAGAAATGTATACACATACAACTGTTAACCTACCTACTCGATCACAATTTATTAGCACCCTGTCAACATGGCTTTAGACCATTTCATAGCACCACCTCTGCTCTCTTATCCTTCACTAACCATATTAACAGCAATCGTAATACTGATACTCTATCCTCAGCTGTTTTTATTGATCTGTCCAAAGCATTTGACATGGTGAATCACCACATCCTTATAGACACACTCAAAAACCTGTCATTGGACAACCATACTATACAGTGGTTCCAATCATACCTACATAACAGGCAACAGGCTGTACTATGGGAAAATACTTTATCTTCCCACGTCCCAGTCACTCTAGGGGTCCCGCAAGGATCTATATTAGGCCCATTACTCTTCAACATCTTTACAAATGACCTTCATTCTGTAATTCCTCAAGCTGACTGTATCCAATACGCTGACGACTCCACACTCATATGCGCTGCTGCTTCTCAATCAGAACTTCAGTCACTAACCCAAATGACCTTTAGTACAGTTGAAAACTGGCTCCTACAAAGATGTCTTATCCTTAACCCCAAAAAAACAAAAATGGTACTATTTACCCCCAACCGCAGAACCTCCCCACTTAACTTTACTATTACTTCAAATGATGGAACTATAATATCTCCGGAACCAACCACCAAACTACTTGGGGTACTAATAGATAACAACTTGTCCTTTGAACCTCATATTAATAACACCATAAAAATAGTAAACAAGAAACTAGGTTCCCTCTATAGAATAAAACCCTTTCTTACACCTCCAGCCAGGGTTACTATTGCTCGTACCCACCTCATCTCTACCTTGCTCTATGCCTCCCCTATCTATACCAAAATATGTAGAAGTAATCTGAGTAAACTTACATCCTCCTACAACAATATTGCCAGATTTGCAGCTGGGTCCTCCTATAGAACTCATCACTGTATCAATCTGAATCAGTTAGGATGGTTAGAGCTGCCAAATTTAATACTTTTCAATCAATTAATAGTAGCCCATAAGATCCTGTATTTACCTCAAAATATACCCATACTTACATCCCTAGTCATCCCCTATAATAACCTCAAGACCTTACGCTCAGCTAATAACCTACTTATACAAATATCAAAATCCAACAACTTAGCTGGTGACACCTTGTTCTCCAATACAGTGGGTAAAGCCTGGAACACCCTCCCAAGCCAGCTAACCTCAATATCCTCTGTCAGCTTATTTAAAAGCAAGCTTAAACCCTACCTCAAATCACACTGGCTATGCCCCTGTGTTAACCCAGACTAAGTACCTAACTATTAACTAGACTCCCACAATTCCTAGCCTATCATGATCTTGTGTTGTCTCACTAATTTTTAGTGAGCTTAACCTTCCTTAGGATTTTTTCTCATGTAAATAAGTATATACTGTGGAATGATCAAACACCTTCATATAGTATCACAACCTATGTGTTAAATAACACTAGAAATCCATCCTTGTTTGCTGTTCTTCTATACTCTATCTATTGATCTCTAGTGCTTTTCTTTCTTAGGTTTTTGTGAGACCTTAGTATCTCTTATCATAAATTACTAGGTGTATCTAATTTTGTAATATGTTATAAAAATTTGTACTACACCATTTCTAATACAAATGTATTAGTCTTATTCATCTATTCTTAGATAAATTTTTCCTTTTTCCTGCTGAAATATAAAATATATAATCTTAGGCTTGTACCATAATTGCTAAAACTTATGTACCAAATTATACTGTTATTGTCTTTGTCTTGACCATTTATGTTGTTGTAATTTGTGGAGCTTTTCTCCCCGAGCCTCCACTAAAAATGGACATATATCCAGCTGGACTAGCCCGGTCAACAAATGTAAAATAAAATAAATAAAATAAATAAAAAGGTATAGATGGCATGATTATGGAACCATGTAAACTTTTTCCTTTAAAGATACTATCCCTCTTCCATAAAACTCTATTAGAAATTCAGTCACAAGCTCTAATACCACCCTCTTGGAGATATTCCTTAATCACACAATTCTAAAGGAAAACAATTCCCCAAACCTCTGTACCTCATATAGACCTGTATCATTATTAAATAATGACTATAAGATATTCATGACAATATTAACTAGCAGAATGAAAATACCACTATCCAAAACAATAAATAATGATTAAACTGGATTTATATATCATAGACACACACATGACAATATTAAAAGGATAATTTCTCTTATAGATTATGCTAATAAAGAAAATAAACACTCATAATTGGCTTAGATATAGAGAAAGCCTTTGATTCCCTAAATTGGGACTATTTATTCAAAATCCTTATGCTATTTGAATTTACTGCAGCCTTTGTTTATCTACTAAATAATATATAAAGAAATAATTTAGCATATGTCAAACTCCTCCTCTTCTCTCCTACACAAAAGTCCTCTCCTCTACATTTCTCTGTGACATCTACCAATGGCACAATAATATCTCCAGACCCCACCACCAAACAACTACGGGTCACCATCGACAATAACCTGAATTTTGACATCCACATCAACAATACTATAAAGACTATCAACAAAAAAATTGGCACTCTCTATAGGATTAAACTCTTCCTTTCCCCTACTGCTAAAACTACTATCGCTCACACTCATTTGATCTCTACACTTCTTTATGCCTCATCCATTTTTACTAATCTCTCCAAGAATAATCTTGGCAAACTAGAAATGTCCTATAATAACATTGCAAGATTCACTACAGGCAAACTATTTCAAACCCACCATTGTATAAACTTAAATCAGCTAGGATGGTTAGAACTTCAACACCTGATTAAATTTCACCAACTAACCATTGCGCACAACATTCTCTATAAACCTAGCAGCACTCCAAGTCTATCTAGCCTCATCACCCCCTATAAAAATTTGACATCCTTACGTTCATCACACAAACTTCTTGTATGTACCTCTAAACCTAATAACAGGGCTGGGGATTCTCTCTTCTCTAATACTGTAGGCAAATCCTGGAATCTTCTCCCTAATGACCTCACCTCACTCACCTCTTTATCTCTCTTTAAAAACAAACTTAAACTTTACCTCAAATCATACTGGCTAGGCCCCTGTTCCAAACCAGACTAGTCATATACCTCTACAAACTCAACTTACCTTTCTAGTCCTTACTATCCTCTGTTACATCTTCCATCTTACTATATTTTTACTTGTCTACCTTTTTTATATTATTGGTATCCTCTTTACATACCTTGTGTTAAGCAAATCCATTGTATCATCACTACACTTCCAACTTCCTTTTCTGTATTGCTGACCTAACCTGTACTATGTCTCCACACACTCGATTCGTACTATTTTGACTCAACCTCAGTGTACTCCCTTTTAAATCCTCTAGGTTGTACTGCACATTACCATTATCAATTACCTTTTTTTTTGTATTTACTCTGATAATTGCTATTTTTTTATATTATTATAATATCTGTTGATTGTGTATTGTTTGTACTTATACTTTAAATTGTATCATGTCTTTGGAGCTTTTCTCCCTGGGCCTCTACTGAAAATGGACATATATCCAGTTAGACAAGCCCGGTCAACAAATATAAAATAAATAATAAATAAAATGTCAAGTTTGATCCTTTTACCTCTGAATCTATACATATAACAAAAGGCACTAAACAAGGATGTCCCATGTCACCGATTCTATTTGCTCTGGCTATTGCAATATTGGCAGATTCAATTTGTAACACTATAAAAATCAAAGGAATAGATGTTTATGAATAATACATTTCTAAAGTAATGCTATTTGCTGATGACATATTACTAACATTAATGCAAAAGAGACATTAGAAGAATTAGATATATTAATTGACAAATTTCACATGACATCAGGACACCATTTCAATAAATCAAAATAAAACTTTTATTTTTAAATAAAAAAAGAACTGCAGACTAAGGGGGATCACATCAGAAGAAAACAAGAATCTCCCTTAAAATATCTAGGAATTGCATTATGCAAGGATAATAAGGAATTAGTCTCAAAAAACTACAATAATATCATCAATACAATTAAAATCTCTGTGGAAAAATGGAAAAAAATAATATTAACATTTGAAGATAGACTACAGTTAATCAAATGGTTTTACTGTCCAAGATCCTATATATAGCCTTGGCAATAAAACTGTTACCAGAAAGGAATATACTTAAAGAAATAAACTCATGCCTAATAAAATTTTTATGGTTTTCCCAAAAGAAACAGAATAGCTTTACTACATCATATCAGACCATGGAAACAGGGAGGATTAAACTTTCCTGATATAGTAACATATATAAAAACACCAATATCTAAAACAATCTCAGATTGGATAAGTTCAAATTACTCTGCAAATTGGAAAGAATTACTAACTGTAATATCAATAAATGAATTTGATTTACAAAAAAATTTCAAATAGATAAAAACAATTTGCCATGGCACATATGTATTAGTATACAGTATAACATAACTAAACCCACTAAAACTCATATGATTAATTATTGCATTGACTCATTTAGGAAAATTATTAATGCAAATATATTTCTAAAAATCTGGTTTGATTGTTTAACACCATTAATAGTCAGAAAAAAACTTTCCACATAAAATATATAGAGAAATTATTAATTCCTGGGAACAGAAAGGATTTGTTTGTTGGCTCAAATGCATTAAAGAACTAAAGGTTTTAGATATGCAAGTAATAAAAACAACATACACAATTCCACAACAGGACTGGCTAACTTTAAACAACATACACAATTCCACAACAGGACTTACTAACTTTACAGAGTAATCTGTTATATTCACAAGATTTAAGTAGAAAAATTAACAATTCTTCATTTAAAGAAATACCTAAATTTACAAAATGCATATATGAAATCATACATACTGACTTTGACATGGGAAACAGTATTTCAAAATTTTACAAAATATTGATAAACTATAAAACACCCAAAACCTCATATTAGAAATATATAACAAAAGGATACTCAATACAGTTAACTGAAGATATTAAAACAAATATCTTATTATCAATAAAATACACATCCTTTACACAATACTGAAAAGTTTTTTAATTGGAAATGCTTGCACAGAGCATTCTTAACCCCAGACAGAAACAATAAAATTAGTTATTCCATAAAAGGAATATGTTGGAGATGTGAGCAAGTACACAATGCAGATTGGAACCAAATTTTCTTTGATTGTGTTAAATTAAGCCATTTTTGGAATGGTATTAATAACTTTCTACAAGCTTTATTTAATTAATCATTTTATTTAACTAAAGCTCTTGTATTATTAAATGTGAACGAAGATCCTCATTTGAACAGCTCAAACATGAATCTAGTATGGACTATACTTGCAATTTCAAGGAAGTGCATAACAAGAAGATGGAATACAAGCACAATACCAACTTTGGAAGACTATTACAGCCTACTGAAGACCACAGCATTATTGGAAATTAAAATTAAAAAACTAAGAATTTATCCAAAGCCATTTATCAACAACCCTTGGGGAAAAGCTTATCATTGATTGACACTATACAATAATTGATCAGACACTCTGATAATAGATTGGACATAGTTATAAAGTAACTGTAAACATTAAGATCTGTTATAGTGCCAGGCTAATGTAAATAGTATACATAGTTATTTAAGATGTTATGTATAAATACAATGGAATTCATTCAAATGTATTTGAAAAATAAAAAAAAAAAATTTGAGGGAAAAAAATAAATTGATGACTGACATTCTATCAAATTCCTAAATTTGGAACTGCAGCATTAAACATCTGTCCCTATTTCTGGCCCTTTATACCCCCCATTTATATGGCTTTGTCCACAATTCTCACACTAACAGGTTGAGAGTGTTACATTCTAACACATTTCTATGTTACATCTATGTCAAATTTGTCCCTATTACTGGTTATTTGTCTTCTCATTAAGTTGGCCTCTATGCAGATGTGTAGCACTAACAGAATGGCAGCTATTTGTAAAGCCCTGGTGAGAACTGTGGCATTCTGCGCAAATCTGTGCACTGTAACTGCTCTTCTTTACATGGGATTACTATCCGCATTTACTTACAGGGTTTCACGGCCAACAACACTGCTGTGAGCCACATAACCTT
This sequence comes from Protopterus annectens, assembly GCF_019279795.1. Lineage (NCBI taxonomy): Eukaryota > Metazoa > Chordata > Ceratodontiformes > Protopteridae > Protopterus > Protopterus annectens. Next base: position 966,043,422 of record NC_056745.1, on the reverse strand, counting down.
GATGAGCTGTGCAGTGCCTCCTTAATATGCATTGCACGTTGAAGCTCACCATGCAGCATTGTGCTAAAAACTCTGTGTAGGCTCTGTGTGAAGCCTACACAGATATTGCTGAATCCCAGGCATATCTTAAGAATTACAACTTATGTCTCTTTATGCAGCATAGATTTATGTGGGCAGTTGTGTCTTATGAAAAAACATGAAAAATGGCAAATGTACGAAGGGTTTTAGGACAAAAATATTGCATAAGATTCCTTTAACACTTGCATAAAGCAAATACTTTTTTTTACCTCTTTTTTGACTGGGTATGCCCACTGGACACAACTGTCCCCATTCAGGGGTGAACCCAGAGCACTGTCTGACTAACTGACTTTGTCAGTGTCAAACAATAGGCAAACAAAAGTGAAAAGAATCAAACCCTGTACCCTAGCCAAAGGAAGCCGATTATTAACAGCTGAGGGCTTTAGTCCTACACTGTCATCTGAAACTACTATATATTATACCAAGCAACATAAACAAATCAAATTCTACAAGAACACATTTGCATTTTTAGAAAAAAAAAATTAAGTTCTGGCCTTTGGATTGGTTGTGGTTATAGTCTGTCTTGTAAAAACCTTGATTCCATTCAAAATAATGTGCTACTTTGGGCATTTGAAAATAATGTCAGTCCTACACACTAGCAAATGGAAATGAGATTCATTACTATGCACTGCCTCAGAATCTGTTATAAAGAACACATACACACACACACACACACACACACACACACACACACACACACACACACACACACACACTGACTTTCGTAAAAACCTCACTCTGTTGGCCAGCCATCTGTTCACATATGAGCTGGGCACCATAATCACCAATGAGAAAACATGTTTCCATGACAGCTATTACATGTCACCTGTCAAGCCAAAACAAACATTTCTTGCAGGAAATAAATGGGGAGATTAAAGTAATGTTTTTGCAGTTCCAGTTAAAATAGTACAACTTGATTAAACTCTTAAAATAACAAAAGAAATATACCACAAAATGTTTGCATTCTTTGAAAAAATCATCACTATGTATTTTCATGTATCAGAAATGTGTGTGAGTATACTTTTTGTTTTTTACTTGTAGGGCTATACTGTTACCTACACTTCCCATGATGCATGAAACTCAGCAGAGGGCTTATTTTCCTAAACCATTTGCCAAAAAAAAAATGATTATACCATTACAGAACAGGATAACAGGATCTACAAGCACAGAGTGTAGTGAACTGCATGTATTTATTGACAGATGACAGCCTGACATGGACAAAACGTTCCAACTTTTCAAACTAATATTTTCTAACCTAGCCTTTTATATTATCTTGTGAACAATGAGAAGCAGAGGGACCTAAACATGGGCACTGGTTCATTGATCTTGAAAAACTGAAAATGTTCAACGTGTTTCACTTTTGCAGTCCTAACTAATGGGTTATCCAGCTCCAGGTAGCCCTCGATCGGCCAGAATACCAAAGGTCATGTTCAGGATCTGATTGTTCCAGCATTTCTGCTGATGAAGAGGAATTTTCTCAGGCTTTTTCTCCCTTTGAGGATTCAGATGCAGAGGAGTCCAACCCTTCGGCCTCTCCTCCAGAGGATTTATTTTTTGGTGACACTTTAAATACCCTCAGGGAACATTTTAAATGGGAAAGCCAGGATTATCCTCAATCTAAGAAACGGATTAGGGAGTTTCTGGATTTACCTCAGCATAAGCCTCTTGCTATTCCCCCTGTGTTGGAAGTTGTTGATGATGTTTTTCTGGAAAATCCTTGTCTCCAAATTTGGTTCCCCGTGCTCCCAGGAAACCTGACAGGTACTACAGAGTCCCTGATTTTCATCTATTTCTTTTCAGGAACCCATTGGCGGATCCAGAGGTTATTTCTCAGGGCCCTAAATTAGTTAAGGCCATTGTTACCAGGATTCCTGTTCCTTCAGACAGGGAATCTAGGAACCTAGATAGGTGGGGTAAGAAAGTTTATACCTTTGCCACCCTAGCTATTAGGGATACCAATTGCCTTTTTCATATGCTGAAGTACCAACAGCACACCTTGGAGGCTATTAAGTCTAAGATAGCAAGTGTACCTCTTTTGGCAGAGAGTAAAGACATGCAGGATTTGTTGAGTTCAGCCACTCTGGTCAATAAGTATTTTTTGCATTGTGGTTTTGACATCCTTGAGGCCTCCAATAGGGCTACAGCTACTTGATCTGTTATTAGAAGGCACGCTTGGCTCAGGGAACAGCCTCTTCCAGAACCTGTCAAGGCTAAGCTTTTGGATGTACCTTTGCATAAAGACAATCTTTTTGACAGCTCATATGTTGTAGTGGTATGTTGCTCTGACTTTAGTGCACAGGTCTTGGGTTTGAGGCCTGCCAGGGCTGGCTATTTTTCATCAAGGAGGGTTTTGGAGCTGCAGGCTTTGATGGCTGTGGGGCCTTTTATTATTCTCCATACAGACAGGGTCTCTTTAAGGACCAATCCCTCCTTTATGCCTATGGTGGTTTCTAGCTTGACTCTTAATCAGTCCATACACCTTCCTACCTTCTTTCCTAATCCTCAAAATAGAGGTGAAAGGATCATACATTCTCTTGATGTGCACAGAAAGCTCAAGTTTTACCTGGACAGGACTAAGGATCTTCAGAAATCAGCTCAGTTATTGGTCAGTTTTGCCCCTGGAGCTCAGGGCAAGGCTATTTCTAAGCAAACCATTTCCAAGTGGATTGCACATTGCATCACCTTTTGTTATTCCTTTTATGACAAGGTTCCTCCTCAAGGGGTTAGAACCCACTCAACTAGAGCAGCTTCCACTTCTGCAGCCTTTTTAAGGGGTGTCCCTACTAAAGATATTTTGGAGGCTGTCACATGGTCTTCTTTTCACACTTTCACAAAACATTATAATTTGCCTCTGTTTTCCAGAGCCAGGGCAGGGTTTACCACTGCTGCGTTGCAGAGCATTATCTCCAACCCTTGATTCTGTTGGTTCCTTCTCCCTTTTCTCTGGGTTTTGGTAATCAACCCATTAGTTAGGACTGCAACAGTGAAATGTGATGAACATAGTACAATTGTGTACACTTACCATAAATGTAGATGTTCGAGTGTATTCACTGTTGCAGTCCTGGTTTCCCTTCCTCCTTCCCCCTTTTTGGTCCTCTCCTATTTTCTTTTCCTGAGGTACAGGCTGAATTGGATATTATTTGCCAAAATTGCATTTGGTTTAGCCTTATTTCTGGGGATTTCTGACTGTTATGGCAAGAAAGACTGAGGAAGTGATGTCGGCTGCCTCCTTTTGTATTGGACACCCTGACATCCTTTACAACCAACGGCATCTGATGTCATTTTTACTTACCTTTGGTATTCTGGCCGATCGAGGGCTACCAGGACACGGATAACCCATTAGTTAGGACTGCAACATTGAATACACTCGAACATCTACATTTATGGTACGTGTACACAACTGTACTTTTTCTTTCTAATGAGATGAAATCTATGAAGTAAACCCTTGATTTTTAAGTGTAATTCTTGGTCTTTATTATGATTCCTTATAGTTTTCTAATGTTTATATATCTCTCTCTCTATATAGAGATATATAGACATATATAGAGATAGACAGATAAATAGAGAGAGAGATGAATTTATGCACAGAATGCTCTGTGTAGTAAGCTGACAGTAATTTTAAGAATCAAAGACACAGATTGTTGTGACTGACTGTTTTGGTTTAAAATGCAAAATTCCATGAAAATCCCATAATGTTTCCAATACGTAAACTGTCCAAATTTCTAACTTACCAATATATTCCCTAGAAAAAATGGAAAATGTTGGTTCTGTAATATAAATCATCAATAACACTAATATGCAGGTCAGTGACATAATATAAGTGGCACATAGTCTTTATATATGAGTCACAGCACCAATATCTACTGCTAATCTATGACAAAGAGATTTGAAGTGTCAGAGGGAGTTTGAAGGTATAGTTTGGTAACTGGAGACAACATTTTCTTTTGGCGGCAGCTTGAGAATTGCATTTTAGACTGCTGTATTCCTGGACAGCTTTGTTATGGAAATGAACCATACCAACCTTGGATAACTGAGTGGTACAGCATGATTAAATGCATGTTCAACTGTAGCACATTGAGAGTAGATACCTCATTGCTAGTAACATATAGCAAGTCTTTTTTTTTTTTTTTTTGCTTCATTCAAGAGTAAGAAGTCCAAAATCTGCTGTAGAGCTAGCAATGTGAAGAGTGAGAGACAGAGAGAGAGGTTGAGAGAAAGAAAGTAAAAGGAGAAAGATGAAAGGAAAGAGTGGGGGAGAGAATGACTGTATATGGAATAAACAAAGTTAAAAAGCTCTAATTTTTTTCTCAAAATTTTTTTTTTATTTTCAAGTACATTTGAATGACTTCCATACTATTTATACATAACATATTAAATAACTATGTACACTATTTACATTAGCCTGACACTATAACAGATCTTAATGTATACAGTTACTTTATAAGTATGTCCAATCCACTATCAGAGTGTCTGATCAATTACTGTATAGTGTCAATCAATGATAAGACTTTTCCCCAAGGGTTGTTGATAAATGGCTTTGGATAAATTTTTAGTTCTTTAATTTTAATTTCCAATAATGCCGTGGTCTTCAGTAGGCTGTAGAAGTCTTCTAAAGTTGGTATTGTGTTTGTATTGTATCTTCTTGTTATACACTTCCTTGAAATTGCAAGTATAGTCCATACTAGATACATGTTTCACCTATTCAAATGAGGACCTTCGTTCATATTTAATAATACAAGAGCTTTAGTTAAATAAAATGATTCATTACATAAAGCTTGTAGAAAGTTATTAATACCATTCCAAAATGGTGTAATTGTAACATAACCAAAGAAAATGTTGTTCCAATATGCATTGTGCACTTGCTCACATCTGCAACATATTTCTTTTATGGAATAACTAATTTTGCTGATTCTATCTAGGGTTACAAATGCTCTGTGCAAGCATTTCCAATTAAAAACTTTCCAGCATTGTGTAAAGGATGTATATTTTATTGATAATAAGATATTTGTTTTAATATCTTCAGTTAACTGTATTGAGTGTCCTTTTGTTATATATTTCCAATATGAGGTTTTGGGTGTTGTTTTATAGTTTATCAATATTTTGTAAAATTTTGAAATACTGTTTCCCATGTCAAATTCATTAGGTTCATAAGTTCATAGGTAGGTACTAGGCTATTGGCCCTAAGGCCTATACAAGCCTAGCCAAAAAGGTACCCTGGCTTTCGCCACCCAAGAAAATTATTTTCCTGTGCTCCTGTCAAGCAGAACCACAGAAGTGATCCCCTGGGGTGAATTTCCTATTACCCATCCAACATAGGTATTTCATATATGAATTTCATAAATTTAAGTATTTTTTTTAAATGAAGAATTGTTAATTATTCTACTTAAATCTTGCGAATATGACAGAATTCTCTGTAAAGTTAGCAAGTCCTGTTGTGGAATTTTGTATGTTGTTTTTATTACTTACACATCTAAAACTTTTAGTTCTTTCATACATTGGAGCCAAGAAACAAATCCTTTCTGTTCCCAGGAATTAATAATTTCTCTAAAAAAGGTCTAATTTATCCTACAACCAGATAAATGTAAAAGAATGGCAGACTCAAAAATGTTAATTGCTACAAATAATTTCTAACAGGTGAAACTTATTTATTTATCCTTTGTTGACCAGGTTACTTTCATTAAACTAGTAACCTCTTTTTAGGGGAGACCTGAGGTGGTATTTATAGTACTAGGGGGAAATTAGGCCAGGGCATTGAGGAACTTCTTCTGTTCTTTTTGATAGGTGCTGTGGGATCTTTTAGATCGACTTGAACTCTTACCAACTCAAGCAGATGTGGAGCCTTGGTTTAATGTCTCATCTGAAGGCTGGCATACTCAGGAGTGCAACATGCCTTTTTGCATCACTGCAATGTCAGCAACTGATCTACCTAGTGTGGGAAAAGAACCCACAGTCAATTACACCAAAGGCAAGTGTAGTACCTGTTGTGCCACTGACACTGCTAAACAGAGGAATCATGACAGATGAAACAAGTATGTGTGATATTTATATATCAGCAAATCATGATGAATTTCTTGTCACCGTGTGTAGGTAATCTCTACATGAAGCAGAAACAGTGATAGTCTTCCCTTACTAGATGCAGAATAAGTTAAACTGTGTTGCTACAATTACTCCATACAGTTTTATAGTTAGCAGCCCCTACACTGAAAAAATGTGCCTTAAATGAGTATCTCTTTGTGCAGATCATTTACATATTGTCAGTGGATAACACTATCTTTTCCTAATAGACAAAAGTTTGAAATTTACTTATGTGCTTCTCTTTGACTTATGTAAGAGTATCTTTAATAACACTGTGCACAGTTTTATTTCATTCTTCTCCCAAACCTAAATATTATGCAACCATGCAATTAGTACATAGAAGTTATTGTGGTGTAGGAGGAGCTGTTCCTTCTCTGCAAAAAAAAGTTATTTTGACTGATCCATTATTTATATGTAATGGCAGCTTTTGCTGAGTAAAGTTTATACTTTTATGATATTACCCTGTTTCTTCTAGTAGAACCTGTCAGTGAGGAGTGTTATGCAACTTAATTGTAGTGAACATAAAGACAACAATGGAAATGTTGTTGCAGGGACACTATGGATATAATGGCATGAGACGACAGCTGTCAGACTTCTGTGCTGTGGCTTTACAATATGTCCTAGAACCCACAGACTTCCAGTCATTTATTTCTACAATGTCCAAGTCCAATAACATTCTCTGGTTATAATGTAGGGACCAATTGTATTGTCTGACCCTCAAAGTGTTTTAGAGTAATGCTGACCTATTCATAAAGTTTTCAATATTTTCAAAACTTCCTTGCTGTGTACATCAGCTCAAGCAACATAGTTGATATTAATAGATCTGTTTCACTGATGACTCCCTACACAGTGAATGACAACAGGAGACTGTAACATTACTGGAAACATCAAAAAGCACAATGTACTATATCACAATAAGCCACCTTGTACCTTATGCCAGATGACCCCCCCCATTGTACTAGTTATTGGACAACTACAAATATCATCATGATCATTAAGTTCCCACACCTTTTCATACAGAAAAAAACATATTGAGTATTTTACTACTATAAAAACATGCCTTGTAACTTTCTTCATACACCCAGAACTTCAAATTCTGTGCACCGTGCATAAACCAATTGCAGCAAAAGTCAAGAATCTTACTTCCAATCTGGTACAATAAGTCTTTACTTCATTGGTGAATAAATGCATTAAATTGCACTTCTTTATTTACACTTAGACTCAAATGAATATCCTAAGCATGGCACTGCAAATTACATTTAATTTGCTTCTGTCATCATCTGAGATATCTTGGATTATGTAATTCCAAATATGTCACAAAGTAGGGATGTGACATTAAATAAGAACCATTACATACCTTAGTTCCTGTGTAGTCTGTACTGCCTCAGAGATAGAGGACTATATAGAAGAAGTCAATCATATATGCCACTTCACCACTACTGTATTCCTCTGTATTTCATTCTGTATTGCCATGTTTCTCCCTTAATACTTCACTCATCACAAATAAAAAGTGTGAAAAGTGAAAAAAAAAATTGCGCACTAGACTCCAATTATATTAAATTTGAAGAATTACAGAATGTCTACACACCTGAAATAAACAGTGTCCATATACAAAAACAAGTCCAAATAGAAGTAAAATAGTAATGGGCACTGAAACATAGCCATAAAACATGGCAGCAGTAATGTTACAAACTTTAATTCATAAAACAGTTAAGTGCTTTTGCGATATAAATAATGGTCTGAAGAAGCAATTATTTATATCGCAAAAGCACTTACTGTTTTATGAATTAAAGTTTGTAACATTATGGCTGCCGTGTTTTATTGACATGGTTCAGTGCCCGTTACTATTTTACTTCTATATTAAATTTGTGTTGCAGACAAAAACTAATCAAATATCACCATGTGATGTTACCTTCAGTATCCCTATATGAGCATGGTCATATCTGAAAATGAGAAACTAATCACACTTCCCCTGTTAGAGCCTACTCAGCTCATACTCAGCTGATGAAGGACCATTAACTTGTTTATGAACATGAACTTCTAGCTCAGATACATCAGCGTGTACTGTATGTTCCATAATAATTAGATGTATCCCATTAGTTTACAAATACTTAATTAGGAATTTCCACATAGCTCTTAACCATAATCTTGTTTAATATGGTTAGTGTAAGCTATTTAGTTTGACTGTGTACATAAAGTTATCTGTTTCTGGTTTAACTTTACTTTATTATGGATATTTGCTATAATTGGTCATAATTTTGATTTTAACATGTAATATACTTTATTATACCATGATCCCCCCAAAACGTGCACGCTGATTGGCCAGCGTGCCCGTTGTAAATCGAGTTATACTAATGGAAAAAGGTCCGGTCGCCCGGACTTTTTTCCATTAGTATAACTCGTTTTTTTTAAACACTGTCTCGCTATGTTAAATGGGTTTAACATAGCGAGACAGCTTTAAAATAAGCAACGGAGATCTCCGTTGCTTATTTTAAAGCTGTCTCGCTATGTTAAACCCATTTAACATAGCGAGGCAGTGTTAAAAAAAAAAGCAACGGAGAAAGCAAGATCTCCGTTGCTTTTAGTCTCGCTATGTTAAATGAGTTTAACATAGCGAGACAGTTTAAAATAAGCAACGGAGATGTCCGTTGCTTATTTTAACTGTCTCGCCATGTTAAACTCATTTAACATAGCGAGACAAAAAGCAACGGAGATCTTGCTTTCTCCGTTGCTTTTGCTCAACTCTGATGTACCGCGCAGGCACGCAGTACATCAGAACTGCCGCGGATGCCAGACATCTGCGGAAGGGCAGTAAACAGGCATTATACTATGCCATTATTTAAGAAAAGTAACAGTTTCTTTTCTTAAATAATGTCATGGTATAATAGCAATAACCCACTTCTGGGTGTGGGTAATGCTAAATTTACCCACGGTTGGCTTTTGGTCCTCGGCGCCTCGGGACCAAACCACGCCAACCGTGGGTAAATTTAGCATTACCCACACCCAGGCGTGGGTTATTGCTATATTTTATAACAGTATGCTTGATTTTCATGAAGTTTAAAAAAAATCAAAACGTTTGTTACAAAATTAAATCTATACACACTGCACATGAGTGACACTCAAAGAAGTACAGATATTAGCAACAGATTACACTTTTACAGATGACAAGGTAGAACAATACTTATACTTGATGATTTTATATGCCAGCATTAGAAAAAGTGTCATAGGTTCTACTGCCTTGTCTTGCAAGTTCTAATTACGATGTTTATGGATAGTATGGGACAAGTCTTATAAGACACAACATTTATCCCACTGTACTGACACCCACTATATGTGGCCCATGGTTTTCTAAAAAAAATCTGCAGCAATTTGTGTGATTTTTGACAACATAAAAACAATTAACTTTAGTACTCAGTATCTTTGCAATTGAGGAAAAATACATACATTGTTAAAATGTAGTACTTCACTACCCTTTGGAAGAATAAAACCACTTCCCTCCAATGGTAAGACATAATTCCACATGCATTTCATCCTGTGCCAAAATAGTATATCTAACAAAAATACAAAACATAGAAATAAACTACAAAGGATATTCTCATGGTGGTGGGGTTTGGGATCATGCATTATCTGGCATGCATTCTTGAATTACCTAATACCAAATACACAGTTTTTGTTTTTTTCAATGTACCTTCTAATATTTGTAAAGTGTTTTTGTAGTAATATTGAAGAATGAGTGTAAACTGTCAAAATGACTTGCCTGTAATCTACAAATATATGACAAATTCAGAAGCCTTATAACTGAAAACCTGCTGCTTAAACTATGGCATGACAAACTATCATCTCCTTCAGTGAACAGAAGTTTGGAAAATTCCCACAGACTTGCACTGGCATAGTGCCACATTCCATGGATATTATCAGACAAATAGTGTGAGATGCAGTTTAGAACACAAAACAATAAATCCCTTCATAAAATGATACTATCACTGGCTCTTTTCCATAACAAATACAACATCAGTTCATTGAAGAGTGTGTAAAATGTTGAGGTGTTCTTTTTGGGATGAACATCACTGCTGTAACTCTTCTCTGAAATTTATCCAGAGTTTCTCTCAACATATGCAAATCATTGATGTGAACATCAGTAACAGTTCTACTGAAAAGTGTGCGAGTATGCTGTGCCTGTGTATAATCACAGTCATCCACAACAGAAACAAATATCAAAACTGTTATAGTCTGATTTGCTGATAATACTGTTTTCAACAATATTGCTCAGCCTATAACCAGCTGCTGTGCTTACATGACACAACTTTAGATAGATGTAACCATTCTGCCTACACTTTGCCATTTGTGAAATTGTAACTACAGCTGACTTTTAAGACTAAAAGCTTTACATATCTATCTGACTGTATAACATACACACACACACACACACACACACACACACACACACACACACACACACACCTTGGTTCATTTATGCAGTCGACGTGCATATAGGACGTGGAGGGGGGAAGGAATTAGGAAGGTATACCTACTCACCTCTGTACAATGGGAGGAATAATGACAATATGATGGAAAGAGACAGGTGGTACTTGTGTCCTTGGGCCTTGGTCAAGATTAGAACCATAAGTGGCTTCTGTACTAGATGAATGGATAGGCCACTTGAAAGTACTGTCTCGTTTGGTGGGAGAAGGGACCATCTAATGACAGGCTATGCCTAATAGTTCTCAGTCACTTTCTCAAAAGTGTTTACTAGCACCATTTCAAGCCATCCAATGTAATCATCAGTGATAACTCTTAGGATCATTCTCCTTTTGCACCCAGCTGGTGACCCTAACATAGAGGGGCTGATCACCTGAGTTACACTGAATAACTTCCTATCAGGAAGAGAAGATCTTAGGGGAAACACCAGCCACAAATGTCAGCTCAACCGATAACCCATGCAACCCCCATGAATTTGCAAAAAAAAAACTAACCCTTGCAGTGGAATATGCATGACATCTTCAGAAAGAATTGGCTTCACCATTGAGCACCCTATTCAACCACAGCCTAAGTACAGGCTTCATTCCAGCAGAGTGGAGAACTGCCATTGTCATCCCATTGCACAAAGGTGGCGTCGCTACTCACCCTGGAAACTACGGCCCCATTAGTTTGACAAGTCTGATCTGTAAAGCCATGGAGCATATTATTATGGATCTCATAAACAGGGACCTAGGCAATCTCCAAGCACTTGACCCCACCCAGTTCATAGTCGTCAAGGGCAGATCTTCCCTGTTGACCATGGTTGACTTCTTTGAGACTATCTCCAAGGCCCTGGATGAGGGGAAAATAAGTGCATACAGCTTACCTTGACTTGGCCAAATCCCCTAGTCAAACATCATCAAAAAGCTAACACAATTTGGCTTAAATCCCTATCTCATTAGGTGTGTGGCCAAGTGGCTCACCGACAGGACCCTCAAAGTCAAAATAGTCACCTCTACCTCCAATAGCAGACCTGTCACTAGTGGAGTTCCCCAAGGATCTGTCCTGGGACCCCTACTGTTTGGCATCTATTTCTCAGAGATCCAGCCAACATTCGGCTTTTCAAAAGTCGATCATATGGTCTCGGCCATATGAAAGTTGACTTTTGAAAAGTCAACCATGTGAAGGGGACCCATACATATATATATATATATATATATATATATATATATATATATATATATATATGGTTGTATGTACAGTCATATCTATTTATATGAGTGCTATATGAGTTATCTCTGTGCACATTTTATCATAAAGTGAAATGGTGGTGTTTTCCCTCAGTGGCACAACTTGTTGAATTAAGAACATCCTCAGTTCATTATATTTGACTGTTACGTAATTCAAGACTTTTTGCCCTTTTTTGGTTTCTGCAACCCTGAAGTTAATATATTTAACTTCCTGGGGTGTGAGGGATTTGCTTTTTATTTCTTTCTTTTACTTTTTATAATTGCAACTGTAACCTATTGGTTTACTTTTGTGATTACATTTTTACAATGGTTTTAGGGATGATCAGTGGTAATTGCCAATGAGTTTGGGAGCTTCAATCATAGTTACCAGTAAGTACTCATTATAAACTCATATCTATCTATCTATAGTATATATATATATATATATATATATATTTATATATATATATATATATATATATATATATATATATATATATATATATATATATATATATATATATATATATATATATATAGACACACACACACACACACACACACACACACACACTCACCAATGTATCCAAATTATATATAGTCTTAGTGCATATTAGTATGCATTCATGTAAAATAGACTCACCTCTACACAGAAATGCACACAACCTCACACAGCTTGTGGGAGTATGTGCTTGTAGGTGTAAACATACACACGTATACACATAAACACACACACGCGCGTGCACACATACACAGATACATGCATACACACACATGTACACACATACAAACACATACATATACAGTAGAGAGTCGATTATCCAAACTAATTGGGACCTACGGTAGTTTGGATAATGAAATATATAGTTGAACCAGTATAAATCCACACATTAGCTAATCTTGTTTTTTCTGCACACAGGGAATACACTTTTCAACTATTCTGTAATTCCAGTGGACAATAAAGAATATTTTTCACACATGAGCAGGCTACAAACTCTAAAAACATGCACAAGAGAATACATGTAATGTTTACATATTCGGACTTTATGATTTTTTTTCTAGCCCAAAAACTTTGCAAGTCTGCGTTTGGATAACAGACGTTTTAGATAATCGATGGATGGACAATCAACTCACTACTGAAATCACACATCATTCACTTCTTGAAACACTCATTTTGTCAACATTTCTGAAAGGGTTTTACCCCTTTCCTTCTACTATGCAACTTAATCACAAGAAATATATTGGGCTATAGCCCCCCCCAATATATGGTGATGGGATACTGGCCCAGCAATCAAGGAGTCTCAGTCCTCACCACTAACATCAGTGAGGGGCATCCATATAAGGAAAGGATAATAACTACACACACAGTAAAGTACAATTTCCCTTAAGAGCACACAGAGATCACAGTCAGTCTGGGGCTGGTTTATCCCTTTCTCTCCAGGTCCCCCAATAAGACTCCCCACTGGCATAGCTATAGGGCCCAGATCTCAGCCTAGTGGGCAAGCTAAAACCTCCAGCACCCTCTCTGTCCAACCAATGTGTCGTGTCCCTGCCCAGGTAGCTCACACACACACACACACACACACACACACACACACACACACACACACACACACACACACACACACACTTTGAGATAAGAGTAATATACAACCACACACACTCCTGGGGAAGGCTGGCACAGGTTCTCCAGCTGTGCCCCTTTTCTGCCCAGTCTAAAAGGTAGTACCAGCTGCCACCACCCACTAATATTTATCTGCTACTCAAAGGCCCTTATTAATGGGTGTCCAATTATTACTGTGCAATATTATTATTCAAATGGTAAGTGTGACTGAACAGCAAAGCTTACTTGGAGTTAGTTGGTACTGTTGAAAGGTTTAACGATATTTAATAATAAATAATAAAAACACAAGACAATACTTCTTACTACATAGTGCAAGTCAAGAGTTCAGAGATCACAGATAAATCCTTAAAATAATACCGTAGAAAAGTTCTGACATCACAGAAAAACACTTAGACTAATCTTCCTATGTCCTAGCTATTTCTAAAAGAAACACTAAAGTCTAAGCTCCTACTTCCATACAGAGCAAGACAGTACTGGTGATGTTGGATGCTCACAGGACAAATGCTCTCATTCTTTCTGTCCTTAAATTGATAACACAGTACCACTGATTCATTTCAGATTACATCATTTCTTTCTGCTTCCCAGGCTAACAGAATCTCAGAGGTTAATAGCCCCTTTGATCTAGCAGCTGGTCAGGAACCAGAGCAATAAAATAAATTATTCATGCAAATTCAAGCCATTAACTCTGGCCTCAAAACAATAGGCAGAATTCCTTCATCCAGACATACTGGCTCCAAGTTTTGACATCAAAGAATTGACTTGTCAGCTTTGTTACAGCAGAGTGCACTGTTGTTACATGTTTGCAGTTCCACATTTAACACCATTTGTTCCCATTTGAGAGAAGAAGCCTGTGGCTTATATTAATATTTACAAATGACAGTTATCTTCAAAGTTCTATCTGGCTAGGCTGGCAGCCTTCATCTATCTTCATAGCCTTCTCCACTAAAAGTAAATAAATAAATAAATAAAACATATACTGGAATGTGTAATGTGAAACATCCAGCATGTACAAAGCCCTTAAACACAAAAAGCAGTTACACGGTCATGAGTTTGTAAATTAAATCTGTAGAAGTTTCTGTCTTGTACATATTTTACTCCTATTTCTTTTTGTTTTCCTTGAATGAAATACACTCCTTGCTGATATGTAAAGGTGGGGCACTGTTTTTGTTGTCTTAGGAACCAGGATACTGTCCTTCCATCACCATTTTATTTAACTGGAAGGTGCATGCTAATTGTTGGTACTCAAAAGTCTGTAGAGATATCCCTTCCCATTGTGATATTTCTTAACTCATTCACTCCAATGGAGCTCAGGAAGTTTGCACTGTAACTTCCAATGGGCAGAGCCTAAACCTTTTGACAGAATCAAATTATGTCCTCACATTTCAAACAAATGTTCTTATCTCTGGAACCATAGGCATTATGAAAGAAGTACAAATGGTAAACTATTTAGCACAATCTATTTTTATAGTGGTAGTATTCTTTAGGTTATAGGTCTTAAACAGAATTTTATAAGTCACAGTAAATGCAGTAACTATTACATTTGTAATATTTTGTAAACAACTTACAATATTTCAGCAACCATTCAAGTTACACACATACTGTAATTAGCATTTTATTCATCTATCTGAAAGCTTTCATTTGAGGATAAGGAATTTTGTCTGTGTTATATGATTGTTGAGATACTTAGAAAAATGTAAAAAGTATATCTATATAAATTAATATCATAAAAACAGCAGTTAGTTGATATACATGCACTAGACAGAGGTCAAATATTAATACAATTGAGCTTGCTATTGTATAAGTTTAAAGATGAAATGTTTTAAAACTTTGTACATAGCATGGTTTTGGAATTATTGATGCAAATATAAACAAGCAATATTTGACACCTAGTGGCGTCAGTAGGAGTTAACTGCAGATGCACCTGGAGGCGTCACTCAGATGTAATTTCACACAGTGACAGAGCAATGGTGAAATTCACTTTCCATAGTGCTGTTTGTAATAACAACTCTGTGCCACTGAGTTACTGTAACTTTCAATCTCAGTTCTCTTACTAGCATTTGATTTCACTAATGTTCAATCATGTTGTCTTCACTGGAACTCTTGGTCCAAAATATAAAAGATTAAAGTACTCGTGTATGAGGCTGCTAGCTGGCATGCATGCATTCTCCTCCTCTCAGCTGTATCTTTTCTTCTGTACCATTTGTAAACACAGAAAAACATGGGTGGTTAGGTTTTCATGCTGATCTGTACCTCTCAACCTCTTAATGCAAAAATTCTGGACAAAGTGTAAAATCATAAGGGATCAAAGGCCTAAAAATTGGGGCAGATTTTATATGTTGCTTTTAACTTAGAAATTTGCTAAGACAAAAGGATTTGTGTTGGTGTGTATTTTGTGAAGGATATGAAGTGTGAAACTCACATGTATGACATTATTTAGTGACTTCAATTCTCAGTGATTTCCCAGCAAACCACTATTTTTATGAGGAATAAACCAAAAATATGAGTTAAAAATGTGGACATCAGGTAAAAATCTGGACAGTTGAGAGGTATGTGCAGATATATGCATTACATTAGACACATTTCCACTTTGTTGCTAGCCTTTTTCTCTTTGAAATCATTTACTTATTATGATGTAAGTTAACTGGACCACACATGACCCCTTTCTCAGACACAGCCTACTTTTAATGCAGTAATAAGGTACAAAAATGCACAATATTATACGGACAAAACAGGCAGCAAACAAAATTATAACAATATATGTTAGGTAAGCCTCAAGACTGAGTAGTGATGGAAGTTAAGAACCAAATTTCGGTAAGCAATGCACGACTAAAGGATACTAATAAATCTGAATACAATGAGCTGAGTAAGAAGCTGAGAATATTCTAGATCAGTAAAGCAAGAATGACTTTTGAATTCTACTTATTTTCTAAGCTCAGTGTGAGATGAATATATGGCCTATACTGGATTCACTTTATAATCTCGAAATACTGAAATGTCAAATTTCAGTATTTTGAGACCATGAAGTCAAACATTCCAAATCCCGAAACCCCAAAACCGCAAAACACAAAATCACTCACATAAACACACCATACACCACACAACACATACATCATCCAACCCACACCACAACAAACAAAACACACACAAACACAAAAACACAAACAAATCCTCAATACACATAAGCCCTCCTGCACCCCCACACCCTCCTACTTATATATACACTAACTCCGAGATCGCACAAACAGGAAAAGACAGCAAACTCACACCCAGACATTCCACAGTCCCTCACACACAGACACACACATCACACATATACAAATACCAACACATACAACACTTACACACTCATACTTTCACCTGCCTACCCTAACCCACATGTACAACTTACAAACACACTCACATACACTCAAACTCCCACCCACAACCCTTACAAAACACTTGCCTTAAATTGTGCCTACATCCAAACATGACACCATCCACCATCCACAGAAAACACCAGACATAATGAAGCATGAAGCCATAACTGCAAATTCAGAGATATTCATATCTGTGATTATGCACTTTCGCTATTTTAAAAATTCCACTTTATAGTCTCGAGATACTGAAATTCGAAATTTCAGTTTTTCGAGATTATAAAGTATAATCCCTATACTATATGTGCTATTTCTATTTTTGTAACCAAAAATACATTGTTTATACAGAACAAAACTTGGTATATATTATTTTTTGCAGGGGTTGCCATTTTGCAGTACTAGCTGTAATATTTGTTATCTGTACAATACGGCATCATAAGAAATTCTGCAAACATGCCAAAGGCAATAATTTGCTTAAGTGACAGCTGTTTAGCTGAACTCTTTCTTTTCAAGCCCTGTTGACTGCCTGAGCAACACAGAGGCAATAATATAACTTAATGAAGTTTTCTGACCACTAAGATAGTGTTATTATTAAAGTCAGTTTAGGAAACACATCTCCTTTCATGTAGAGTAAGCAGAACTGTAGGGTGCTTTGCCATTAATGAAAAAAAGTAATTGCATTGCTTGTTAGGTCTCCAAGGTCTGACTCAACAGGATTTGAGCGGTTAATTCACAAAGTCCTGAAGAATCTGCATAACATTGCACATATCCCATAGATTCTCTGCCACCCTGCAATGTTATCCTATTAACAAATCCCATCTTTGTTCTGGTATGATGTTATACAGTGGTAGTACAAACAATACTTGACACTAACTCAGTGCCATAACTGGAAAAGATACCAACTATGCCAGGAGTAGATTATGATATCCATTAATATTCTGTGTTAAACCCATTTCCTACTTCTGATGTAATCTGATGTTAGCAAAGTTCACCAAGTAACACTCAGAAACACTTGAAGGTAGCCATCCCCACCTCCACCTCTATGTGCCAATTAGTAATGCAGGCATTTAGCGTGCCTGAAATAGCACCTCTCATACAATGGTTGAGTCAAAAGTCCCCTACAAATTACCATAATCACAGCACTACAGTATTTTAACTGTAATTATCCATGTCTGACAGGGAAAACATCACACTTTCAGAATTCTGACCAAAAGTACAACAGAATCATGCTGATGGGCAGCATAAAAACCCGCAGTCCAAACATGGCTCAAAACTCTCTGTTTTAGGACAACTTGCACCCAACAGTACCATATATACAGGTGGTCTTCAGCAAAGATCCCTCACTGTACTTCTGTGCTGGACCAGTTTCACTTTTATGGCAGACTTAGAACTGCAGTCATTCATGTTTTTTTTTATATTAGCACTCAGTAACAATGTAAAATTTCTAATTAATGCAAAATGCAAGGCTGATTTCCATTTATGACTTGGGTGTAGGTCTCTGGGAGTCCTCACTAGCCTGCATGGCTTGAGAACTGCTGACACAAAATCTGCAGGAATTAAAAAAATAATAATAGATTGAAAATAGAAGTTATGTTCTTACCATAACGTTCCATGTTAGTTGTCTTCTTCTCGCCTTCTTCTTGCTGGATGGGTTCGGAGCCGACCTCGGCTCCGACTCGGCCACTCTAAAAGCTCGAGAGTTGGTTCCACCGGCTCGAGGCTCCCCTTATATCCCACAATGCTAGGCGAGAGTTACCTCAGATCTCATTTGTAAGCTAACCCAGCTTATACCAAAAACAGTATAACAGTGAAACAGAATCCACCTCTAACAGCAGGAAGAAAAGGGGTGACCTATATCCTGAAACAAGAAATATGCATAATAGCATATGACTAAGAAAGAGGTGGTAGAAAGAGAGGTCACGATCACAACTCCTCTAGGTCTGTCCAGGCCAGGGGGAAGGAGGTGGGACGCAAGAAGAAGGCGAGAAGAAGACAACTAACATGGAACGTTATGGTAAGAACATAACTTCTATATGTTAAGTTGTCTATCTCGCCTTCATTCTTGCTGGATGGGACCGCGTCCCTAGCACCTTGTCCCGGGTGGCCTAACGGAACAGACTCCTGAGAACAGTGGAACCAAAATTAGCTCTATGCCTAGAAGCTAAATCCATCTTATAATGGGAAATAAAAGTGTGAGGAGTAGCCCAAGTAGCCGCTGCACAAATGGTGTCAATAGGCAGTCTGTCTTGGAAGGCTAGAGAAGTAGCCAAAGCTCTGGTGGAATGGGCTTTAGGTTTATTAGGTAGTTCTTGGTGTCTAATTTCATAAACAAGGGTAATCAGAGATGTTAGCCATCTGGATAAAGATACCTTTGAAACTGGAAGTCCCTTTCTGCTTTCCCGCATAGGAGACAAACAGCTGATCAGATTTTCTGAATAGTTTCGTCCTGTCCAAGTAGTACCTTAATTGACGATGAACATCCAGGTAGTGTAATTTCTGTTCAGACCTATTTGAATACTCGGAAAAAACAGGGAGGTCAATGCATTGGTTTAGATTTGATGTTGAAACCACCTTAGGCAAAAAGGACGGGTTAGTTCGTAAGGAAACTCTGTCCTTATGGAACACAAGGTAAGGAGAACGACAACTGAGTGCTTGAAGTTCTGAAATTCTTCTAGCTGATGTGATAGCCACCAGAAAAAGAGTTTTCCATGATAATAGCTTTAAGGAACATGAAGCTGCAGGTTCGAAAGGGGAAAGAATCAAAGAAGCAAGAACTAAATTTAGGTCCCAAGGAGAAGGAGGATTTCTGACAGGAGGTCTGAGAAGAAAAACTCCTTTCAAAAAGGCTTTGCAGAGTTTGTGGGACATTAGGGCAGATTCAGAAATACCCACATGGAAATTAGAAATAGCCGCCAATTGAACCTTAAGAGTAGATGGAGATGAACCTGCATGGAAGAGTTCAGCAAGAAAATCAAGGACTAGTTGGATGGAAGCGTGAAAGGATCTATGTCCTTTCCTTGTGCCCAATATGAGAAGCGTTTCCACTTACTCAAATAAATCTTTCGAGTGGAAGATTTATGGGAAGCTATCAAAATATCTCTAACAGAGTGAGATAATTGAGGAAGCCTGGCTACTGTTGGAAGTGGAGGAACCAAGCAGTGAGGTTCAGAGAGGGAGGGAGCGATGAAGCTGACCCGACTGATGGATCAAAAGATCTGGAACTAGGTCCAGGTTCCACGGTCGCTCCAAAAGAAATCGATGTAGAAAGGGGAACCACACTTGTCGAGGCCAGTAAGGCGCAATGAGGATCAATGAGGCCTTCTGAGCGATAGCTTTCTGTATTACTTGAGAGATCAGTGGGAAAGGAGGAAATGCATACAGAAGGCCCGGGCCAAACTTGGACTAGTGCGTCCCTGCTGGGTTGGCCTGGTAAAGGGAATAGAGTGAAGTATTCTCTGCACTTGCTGTTTTGGGGAGTAGCAAAAAGATCGCAGCAAGGCTGACCCCACTTGAGAAATATCTCTCTCACTACAGAGTCTTTCAGAGACCACTCGTGAGGCATAAGAATAGCTCTGCTCAACTTGTCCGCAATGTGATTGGACTTCCCGGGGATGTGCGTTGCTATCAGAAAACGCTGAGAAGAAATCGCCCATTGCCACAGTCTGAGTGCTTCTCGACACAGGGCGTATGATCTGGTTCCGCCTTGTTTGTTGATGTACCACACTACAGACATATTGTCTGTCTGGATTGCAATCGTTCCCAAGGGAAGAGAGTCTTGAAGGGCTTGCAACGCTAAAAGCACTGCTCTCATCTCCAGAACATTTATGTGCAAGTGGCATTCGTTTGGTTGCCATGTGCCCTGGACTGTCCTGCCCTGATAATGCCCCCACCCGATCAGGGAGGCATCCGTTGTCAGAGTAGCAACCGGAGGAGGTGGAACAAATGGTCTCCCCAACAGGAGCTGGGGGGAAGACATCCACCACATGAGATGCTTTTTGCACGCGTGATCATAATGGTGTGAGACATTGGAAGTTCCTGGTATGACCATTGAGAAAAGAGCATCCACTGAAGGATCCGCATGTGGTATCTGGCCAATGGGAGGAGAGGTATGGCCGCTGCCATAATTCCCAACACCTTTAGAACTAACCTGGCTTTGGCTCTGTTGTTGTTGAGAAGTAGTGACACCCAATTTTGAATGTCTGATATCCTTTGGTTCGTTAGTGTTGCAGACATGTTTACAGTATCTAAATTTGCGCCTATGTAGGTAATAGTACGACAAGGCGACAAAACAGACTTTTAGCAATTTATTGAGATACCCAATTTTTGACAGACGCGAAAAGTGTAATCTCTGGCCATCAGAAGGAGATGCTTGGTGGGAGCTGTGAGGAGCCAGTCGTCCAAATATGGAAACACCTGGAATCCTTGTCGTCTCAGGTGAGAAGCTACCACTGCCATGCATTTGGTAAACACCCGGGGGGCAGTGGTGAGACCAAAGGGCAGGGCCCTGAATTGAAAATGACTGGTTCCCAGCCTGAAGCGGAGGAATCTTCTGGAGCGTCTGTTCATTTTTATGTGATAGTACGCGTCCTGAAGGTCTATAGAGCACATCCAGTTTCCTTTTCCCAATAGGGGAAGAATGGATTGCAGCGTGACCATCCGAAATCTTGTTTTCTTGACCGATCTGTTCAAGATACTGAGATCCAAAATTGGTCTCCAGTCCCCTGTTTTCTTTGGAACTAAAAGAACCTTGAGTAGATTCGGATCCTTGTTGGTCTGCTGACACTGTCTGAATAGCTCTTTTTGCAAGCAGTTTTGAAATTTCCAAAGCTGCTATATCCCTTTGAGCGGTGGAACATCTGGAAGGGATTTTTTGACTGATTTGGAAAGCGAAGAAAGGGGATAGAATAACTTTGAAATGATGGACTGTACCCATTTGTCTTGTGTCAAGGATAGCCAGGCTTCTGGGTACAGTGACAATCTTCCCCCGACTGCCTCCGAAGATGGGCAGTCGGGCAACACCTCAGGGATGCTGAAAGGGCTTATCGGAGGAAGTTTCTCGATTGCCCTGGTTCTGCGGACCCCCTCTGCCTCTAGGGCGACGTCTACCATTGTTGTTCCCCTCTGCCTCTGGCGGGAACCGACTCTGTCGTCAGGCGAAGTCCCTTGAGATTGTTTACGGAACCACATCTTTCCACCCTTCTGGCCTTTGGGGTAAGGCCTAGAAGGAGTCGAAAAACGGACTCCGACGGCAGAAAGGGTCTTGCCATCAGTCTCGCACCTAGTCAGGGTTTCTTTCACTTGAGGACCAAAAAGAGATGATCCATCAAAGGGGAGTTCGTGAAAGACGTCTTGAAAGGTTCCACAAAATTGCATAGCCGCATCCAGGCGTGCCTACGTAAGGCTACCCCTGTTCCTGCGGCTCTGCTCGCTCCATCGGCCGCATAAGAGAGGAGGCATGGAGGAGTTGGAAATGGAATTAAGGATAGCCAGCTGCGTGTTCATTTTTCTTGGAACCCCGCAGCTGTAGGGTCCTTCAACATCTCACTCGCTTCCTTGACCAAGTCCCTTTGAAGGCAGTGAAATGGCACAGGTAATTCAGCGAACGCATGGTAAAAGTCACTGAGGAGAACATCCGCTTCCCGTACCTATCCATGGACCTAGATTCCTTGTTAGGTGGATGGACAGGCACTGAAGGATCAGCCAGTTCCTTCTTTGTGGCGGCAGCTACCACCATAGCATCCACAGAAACTCCTTTTGATAAAAATTGCTTGTCTGATGGAGCTGTGATGAATTTGGAGGGTCTCCTGGGAGTGAGGTCCACTGAATCAGGAGCCGTCCATGCCTTCTTAGCTACCACCTGCATGAGGGGGTCAAGGGGGACACCCAGGAGGTGGAAGGACGAGAGCCAAACGCCTCAAGATACACAGATTCGTCCTCGGAAGGGTTGAGGGCTGGCCAATTTCCCCTCTGTTTAAGGATCTCCAGAATGTCTGCAAATGAGACATCTTCAGAAGGGGAACGGGGAACCCTCAGAATCATCCAGATCTGTGTCCGACGTGATAGACTCAGGTGAGTCAATGTGCTTCCTCTTGCACTTCCTTTTCCGAGGGGGCTCTGCCAAATCAGGAGAGGCCTCGGAAGAGGATGAAATCCCCAAAGGGGGCTCTTGAGGAGCTGGCTCTCTGCGGTCCGGAATGAGGGAGTGAGTCGACTTACCCTGAGGCAGCATAGAGGGAGGGGCTGACGGAACCGACTGTGGAGTAGAGCCAGGCTCTAACACACTCCGCATGACCTCGAAAGCACCCCTGTCAGGCAGAGCCAGAGGTCCCGCTCCGAGGAGCTAAGGACCCCCTCGGCACCGACAGTGATGGCTCCGAGGCCGATGTCGGAGCCGAACTCACCAGCGCGAAGCACCGAGAGGGAGAGGGGGTCGGACAAGGGTCCGATGCCACTCACCCCTCGGAGCCGACGAGGAAGTCCGGCGCCGAGATTCCTCCACGGAAGAAAACGGAGCCGACGACGGAGCCGAAGACAATTGTCTCGGCTCCGAGGTGACCACAGTCTCGGTTCTGACATGACCCGGCTCTGAACTCAAAAGAGTCGAAGGAGGAAAGAGTTGATGGACCGGGGCAGGCACCGACTGATGAGTCGGGCTCTGAAGCATCTGGGCTAGTGCCTCGGACTTGAGTAGTCGACTCACCACCCTCTGAAGGTCATGATCGGAAAGCCTCGATGACCTAGAGGAAAGAGACCTTTGGCTCCGTTCAGACAGCAGGGGAGAACCTGGAGCCGAATGAACGGAGCCAAGAGAAGGTGACCTAGACCTCTTTCTGGTTGTCGGCTCCGAAGATCTTGTCGGAGCCGACACAGGTACCTCGATAACCTCGGCTCCGGCCGGAGCCGAGGAAGCCACAGAAACTGTGGACTGAGCCTTATCGGCTCCAGCCGGAGCCGATAAAGGCAAAGGTTGAACAACCTGAGGTCTCGGCTCAGAAGCCGGAGCCGAAGACCTCGATGCCTTAGAGGGCTTCCCTGTTGAGACAGACAGGGAATCCTCAGGCTTCAACAAGCCTCTCAGAATTAGCTTGTTTTTTCTTTCCTGCAGGACCCTGGGGCTGAAGCCATGGCAAACAGCACAGGAGTCCTGCAGGTGCAAAGGCCCCAGACAATAGACACAAGAAGTGTGGCGTCTGTCAGAGACATTTTCTGACAGCACGCATCACACTTCTTGAATCCGGAGACCTTTGCTTCTTTTGACATAGCCTAACTGGTGAACAGAAACACACACTCAAACACACCAGTTATACCCTGTCAGAATAACAATTTTAGTAAAGATACTAAAAATAAAGTACAACAAACTGTAGCAAATTATAGTAAACTACACAAACACTCCCTAGGGAAGAGAAGGCCTAAGGCCCAAGGGAAGAACCAAAGGTTCTTTTAACAAGAAACGGAAAAATTAGGGTCGGGATAAAGTTCTATGAACTATACTAATTTAAGAAGAATTAAACTGAAAAGGGGAAAAGAGTAACTTTTAATAGAAAAAGCTAAAACTCACCAGGAACCGGTAGAAGCAACCAACCTCGAAGCTGTAGCGGCAAACGAGATCTGAGGTAACTCTCGCCTAGCATTGTGGGATATAAGGGGAGCCTCGAGCCGGTGGAACCAACTCTCGAGCTTTTAGAGTGGCCGAGTCGGAGCCGAGGTCGGCTCCGAACCCATCCAGCAAGAATGAAGGCGAGATAGACAACTTAACATAGACTATTACTAATAAATCATTCGACAATTTTTAAAATAATCATTCCTTATCATCACAGAGCAATAAATGAGAATGAGAGACTTACTAAGAAATATTCATAGGGAAAAACTAAAGATATGAATAATGTTTTTATAAATTATTATTTACATTCAGTTAAAAACCTTATGATTGATAAGTATGCAAATGAATCCAGATCAAATGAATATATATAAGGCAGAATTCCAAAATTCAGAGGATATACATAAAAGCAGACCTATTGCTTTCAGTCTCAGTCATACATCTCAAAGTAAACAATGATGGTGCGAAATGTAATGCCATGCAATACGTTTAGAAGTCAGAAATTAGTATACACAAGTTTGTGTGTGTGTGGGGGGGGGGGTTGAGGAGTGGTATTCCAGGGCTTCTATTTAGGACTAACAACTACAAATGGAAATTCAGATTTCAAGACCTTAACAACTGATGCATTTTTTTTTTAATCCTACAGCTATATATCTCTTGAGAATTTATTTCAGACATATCATTCCCGGTTATTATTCTCTAAAGGCATTGATAGCTTTTGCTGCACTTTAAAGATCTACTAAAACTGCAATGTTTGTAATACAGTACGCACAACTGTATCAGCTACTTTAAAATGTCTGATTGTCATGCATACAGTTAAATGTTTGAAACAGCTGCTTTTTAATAGTGGCCTGCCAGATTTATCAGTCATTTTAAAACATAACTTTCAACCTCTTAACACAAGAATTCATGATAAAGTTATAATAACAGGAGGACAAACAATCCAAAAACAGGGTCAGATTTTAAATATTGCTCTTATAAACTTAGAAAGTTGTTAGAATTACAGAATTTTCATTAGCATGCATTTTTCTGAAGGATGTGAGATGTCTGAAACTCAAAGTTCTGTCATTATTTACTAAATTCAATCCTCAATAATTGGTCAAAAAAATACACAAATGTTACAGGGAACAGACCAAAAATATGAGTCAAAAATCTGGGCACTTTGCATATCTTGCACAGCTTGGATGTATGATTTAAAGATCTGACTATGAATAAAGATCAGTAAATGGAAACTACACGTACTAATGCTGCAACTGGAAGTTAGTCCAACTTACTGATAAGACACACTTTCAATGAATGGGGATGCAGGGAAAACTGTCTTACAGATTGAAGACTACTTGCACGAATGCAAAACTGTTTTGCATTTTGCATAGTGCACAAAAGCAAGAAAATTTAAAGACGTTCTTTTCTCCAAAAAATGTTGCAAACTTGAAGTATATTATACAAAGGAAGGAGAGGATGGGGCAAAACATCTATTGTGGTATGAGGCAGAAGCATTTTGGTTTTAATTGTAAGGTACATCAACATGGCAAAACAAAATATAGTTTCTGTCATAACATTAATGCCAACTGTAGATAAAAATGATTTATCATGCAAGCTATTTAAATGCATATATTTTCCATTCAACTGCTCATCTCCTAATACATAAGATACATTTCAGTCATTAAATAATTGGTATACTCCTCACTTTTGCATCTGCATAAACCTTTAATTCCTACGGCCAATCATATCACGATCACGTCCGGCCTTAGCATTTGTATATGTGGATAGCTATGGTCCAGCTGCAAAATTATTTGTTTCCTTGTTTGAAACCACCTGATCAGTCAGTAGAGCAATGATCTCAATGGTCTAATTTCAGGCTCAGACTATGGTTGTACAGTAATAAGCTAAAATTCATACATATTCTAATATTATAAATATATGGAGAACAAACATTGTAATGCAAGATGCTTTTGCAAGGCAAAGCACAGAATGTAATATTAATATGTACAAATATGGTTGCTGTGTTGAATATCTAAGTAGGAATAAATTAAAATTAATTTATGAGAGTTTTGAAATAAATTGATAGTATCTGTAAGAGGTATATTGAAAATGTGTTATAAAGAAAAATAGTGGACAGTATTCAAAATTTACATTTTTATCATTTTTAATTTTATAAATTTTCAGTTTTACAAAATTTACCCTTTTCCAGTTATACAATTTATGGTTGCAGTAACATGCGAAACTAAGCAGTTATCCTATCCCTGGTTTTAAAAGAACTGTTACAGAAGTCCTGAAGTATATGCAAATGAGGATTTCCAGAGCAGTATTCCTGATTCCAATAAAGGAATTGGATTTGTAGTGCTGAAGGACAACTTTTTTCAATTCACATTCTAGGTAATGGTGTAGTGAAAAGGTGAATTTGTCAGAAGTCACATTGTGTAGCTCATTATAGTGAATGGGTGAATTTGTCAGAAGAATTACAACAGCTCCACTTGCATGTACAGTATATGTAACAGCATTGCAAGGGTACACAGCCTACTGCAGTACCAGTCACATCTACAACGAGAGCTGTGCTGCATGCCAAAGCAAGCACTTTCAGGAGAATGGTATTTTCTAGAGGTCAATTAAACTGCATCAGAGTTTCCACCTTAAGCATTGCTCATATATGAACCCTCCCCAAATCTCTGCTAATAAGGTTTGCCCAGAACTATTTTCAATATAACTGCATCTGACAACTTACAACTCTTCAGTACATGCTTTAAAAAGTCACTTTTAAGACATTACAATACCTCAGTTAGAATGTGTTATAAATGTTTGCACAGATACCATGGTATATTTTAGCAATAACCCACGCCTGGGTGTGGGTAATGCTGGATTTACCCAAGGTTGGTGTGGTTTGGTCATGACGGCGAAGCCCGAGTGGCCAAACAAAGACAACCATGGGTAAATCCAGCATTATCCACACCCAGAAGTGGGTTATTGCAATTATACAATGCCATTATTTAAGAAAAAAAATACTTACTTTTCTTAAATAATGGCATTGTATAATGCCTCCGTGCTGCCCTTCCACAGCTGTCTGGTATTCTGTGGCAGTTCTGATGTACTGCGCATGCATACACTTACGCAGTACATCAGAGCTATGGGTAGAAACAACGGAGAAAGCAAGATCTCCGTTGCTTTTTACAAAGTGTCTCGCTATGTTAAAGGAGTTAACATAGCGAGACGGCTTTAAAAAAGCAATGGAGAAAGGAAGAGCTCCGTTACTTTTTTTAAAGCCATCTCGCTATGGTAAACTTTAACATAGTGAGACAGTTTCTAAAAAGTAACGGACCTTTTTCCATTAGTAGAAGTCTGATTTACAACGTGCACACTGACCAATCAGCGTGCACGTTTTGGAATATTAATGGAGGTCGTTGTATAATAACATATACTGGTCACTTTCAGTAGCAGCTTTATTTTCCAATTAATTTAGCTTTATGTTATACTACTAATTTCACAAAGAAAAATGAAAACTGCAGTATTTCTGATTTTCTTTAGCTTTGCTGTTTACTCTTTTTTTCTCTACAACCACGCCCACAAAATGATATCTTAGCAGGCAGTAAGCATTGATTTACTAGCAGCCACAAAACCACTATAGGTAAATGAAATCAACTCACCTCTTTAGAGGAGGAGCTTCTTATTTGCATAACAGTTTCATTACTTTTACTCTCAAATATGTTAGTTTTCAATGTGAGTTGTACTATCTGCCAAAAAACTGTTGACAATGGGTCTTTTAAGAAAGTAAGAAAATACTACTGACTCATTTAGCATGAAGCTACAATAGCTTGTATATTAATGGGTAGTGTGGCATTTTGGATTCAGTCATCCATGATGTCATGGCAGGGATTTTCAGCTCTGAGAAAAAAAAATCTGGAGGGCAACTATATAAAACATTAAACAAAAAAAACTTGGCATCAAAAACTATATAAGTTGGTATTGTACATTTTAAAGGGGTTTATATCTCTCTCCACATATTTGTTACTTACAGTTGCTTCAGAAATAGACAATATGCTTTAAGTATTATGTAAATCAGTAAACGGAGGGGGTAACCAGGCAGCACTGACTAATAAGGAAGTGAAGTGGAATGAAATGAAAGCTTACTAGACTAGAGGACAGATTCCAAAATAATTTATTTTTTTTAATTTATTTTTTTTTTATTTTATTTTACATTTGTTGACAGGGCTAGGCTAACTGGATACATGTCCATTTTCAGTAGAGGCCAGGGAGATAAGCTCCAAACGAAAAACAGTACTACAGGATTACATTAAGATAGGCAAAGTAGATAATTTTACACACAGTTGCAGTTCATTTAATATGACAATACAATTTAGGAGATAACATAAGGTAAAGTAATTCTCAAAAGAAGTAATCTTGTAAATGAATACTTATTTACAATTGCTGGTTTATCTGGTAAAGAGCAGCATGGACTTAGTAAAGAAAGGTAGAAGAAGAAAAGAAAAAAGTGTTTAAAAACAGTCAAAGGTTAGTCAGGGTTACAACAAGGGCATAGCCAGTGTGTTCTAAGGTAAATAAAGAAGTTATGTTCTTACCATAACGTTCCATGTGAATTGTTCATCTCACCTTTGTTCTTTAAATGTGGGTTTGGAGCCGATCCATCAGCTCAGAGTCGGCCGCTTTCCAAGCTCAAGATCTTTGAGTAGCTCGTGGCACAGTCCCTATCCCGTGATGCTCTCCTACCAATTCCAGATCTAGTTTGCTGAACCAGCAAGAAAAAAACACACTAAGCAACCAATTACAAACAATGTACATAGTACATAACTATTTACAATAGCTAAACAATAATCTGGCTGGAAAGAAGGACACTAGCAAGACCAACCAGAAAACCAGTCATACCTGTTCTTCCATAACCTGGAGGGGGAAGGTGGGAGGGAGTGTAAGAACACAGGCGAGATGAACAACTCACATGGAACGTTTCGGTAAGAACATAACTTCTTTATGTGAAGTTGTTCAATCTCACCGTTTGTTCTTTACACGTGGGTAGCGTCCCAAGCACCCTAATCCTGGGTGGCTCATGGGAGTATATTCCTGAGAATAGTGGAACCAAAGCAAACCCTGTCCACTTTGTAATGAGTGATAAACGTATGAGGTTTGGACCAAGTAGCAGCTGCACAAATGGTGTCCAAAGGTAAACGGGCTGGGTGGGCTAAAGAAGTAGAAACAGCCCTGGTAGAATGAGCTTTCACCTCACATTCTAAAGGTTGTTTAGCTGAAGAATATACAAATTTTATACAATCAGAAATCTATTTGGACAATGTAACTTTGGATACCGACAAACCTTTCTTATTGTCTGCATAGGAAATGAATAGTTGATCAGATTTCCTAAATTCTTTTGTTCTGTCCAAGTAAAACCTCAATTGTCTGTGAACATCAAGCTTATGTAACATGTACTCCATTCTATTAGCATGATGTCTGAAAAAGGTAGGAAGGACAATAGACTGGTTCAAATTTGCCTCGGAGCAGACCTTTGGAAGAAAGGTTGGATTTGTTCTTAAAGACACTCTGTCGGGGTAAAACACTAGATATGGAGGCCTGATAGAAAGTGCTTGTAGTTCAGAAACTCTATGAGCCAAAGTAATAGCCACCAGGAAAATTGTCTTCCAAGAAAGGAACTTCAAAGGACAAGATGATGCAGGCTCAAAAGGTGGAAGAATGAGTTGAGACAGCACCAAATTCAGATTCCAGGGAGTAACAGGATGTCTGATAGGTGGCCTAAGGTGATGAGTTCCTTTCAAAAAGGCTTTACATAATCTGTGGGACATAATGTTTGAGCCACTGCATCCCACATGAAGTTAGATATGGCAGCTAATTGAACTTTTAGTTATGTACTCACCATAACTTCAGATGTTTGGGATCCATCTTGCCTACATTCTGACTGATGGGTTCGGAGCCGATCCCTCGGCTCCGACTTGGCACGCTTATGCCAAAGAGCGAAGTCTCTTATTGGCTGAGCTTACTATATCCCAGGATGCACCACTACCAGTCCCCCAGATCTAGTTTGTCCGCATACATGCACACACGCACGCACTGCTTATATAACATTGCCAGATGAAACAAGATAAAAACAGTAGAACTCAAACCGTTCAATCTCTTCTGATCTCCAAGGCACGGGGAAGGAGGGTGGGTATTAGGAATGTAGGCGAGATGGATCCCAAACATCTGAAGTTATGGTGAGTACATAACTAAAAGATGTTATGTGATCCTATCTCGCCTACATTCTGACTGATGGGACAGCGTCCCTAGCACCTGAATCCTGGGTGGCTCACTGGAAAACACTCCTGAGTACCGTGGAACCAAATGATGCTCGCCCTTTAGATGCCGCATCCAATTTATAGTGGGAAATGAAAGTGTGCGGGTTGGACCAAGTAGCCGCAGCACAAATCTCGGAAATAGCGAGCTTGGAATGAAACGCAATAGAGGTAGCCATAGCTCTGGTAGAGTGAGCTTTGATAGATGTTGTAAGTTGCTTATTTGAAGAGGAATAAGCCTGAGTTATGCAATCTCTAATCCATTTGGAAATAGTAGCTTTAGTGATGGTTTTACCCAATTTATTATCTGAAAAGGACACAAACAATTGGTCTGTTTCTCTAATTTGTTGAGTCCTGTCTAGATAGAAGCGCAATTGCCTGTGAACATCCAATTTATGCAAAGTGTATTCCGCTTCATTTGAAAATTTTGGAAAGAAAACTGGTAGCTCTAGAGATTGTTGGAGACAGAGACTAGAACAAACTTTTGGAACAAAAGATGGATTAGGCCTAAGTGATACTCTATCCTTGTGAAAAATCAAGTACGGTGGTTTGATAGATAGGGCTTGAAGTTCTGAAACTCTTCTTGCAGAGGTAATTGCAACTAAGAAGGCAGTTTTCCAAGACAGATATTTCAACTCACATGTAGCAGCCGGTTCAAAGGGGAAGATGTTAAGGCACGAAGTACCAAATCAAGATCCCACGGGCGCA
Organism: Protopterus annectens; assembly: GCF_019279795.1. Classification (NCBI taxonomy): domain Eukaryota; kingdom Metazoa; phylum Chordata; order Ceratodontiformes; family Protopteridae; genus Protopterus; species Protopterus annectens. The sequence continues at coordinate 966,012,013 of NC_056745.1, read as the reverse complement.
GGATGAAAAACTGGGGTCTTAAAAGCACAGCACCTTTCATGAAAGTTTTACATAATCTGCTGCTCATCAACGGTGGGTCTATAGATTCGTGAAATTTGGAGATAGCTGCTAGTTGGACTTTAATAGTAGAGACTGAAGATCCTTGATTAAACAAGGATGTTAAAAATTTTAAGACCTCTGGTATCGGGGCAGTAATAGGGTCTAAGCCTCTGAGTTGAGCCCAGATAGCAAACCTCTTCCACTTACTGAGATACAATTTCTTAGTGGTGGGTTTGTGGGCTGAAGATAAAATGTGAATAACTTCCGGGTCTAAGGTGTGATTTCTGAGTAAGGTCGGAAGTGGAGGAGCCAAGCTGTTAATTTCAAAGTTTGATGGGACTGGTGCTGTCGTCCCGACTGATGAATCAGCAGGTCCGGAGTTAGATCCAAAAACCAAGGACCGTCCAGAGCAAATTTCTTTAGGTAGGGGAACCATATCTGACGAGGCCAGTACGGAGCAATTAGAATCATTGTGGACCCCAATTGGGAAGCTTTCTGGATGACTTTGGGGAGGAGTGGAACCGGAGGAAAAGCATAAAGTAGTCCTGTTGGCCAAGGTTGGACTAGAGCATCCGTAGCTGCCTCCCCCTGACGTGGAGTCAAGGAAAAGAACCTTTTGCACTTTGTGTTTTGTGGTGTTGCAAATAGGTCGCAGCACGGGGTCCCCCATCTTCTGAAAACCTGAGCTGCTACTGTTTGGTTCAGGGACCACTCGTGAGGAGAGAGAATCATCCTGCTTAATCTGTCTGCCAATACATTGGATTTTCCTGGAATGTGGGTCGCTACCAGGAAGCGGTTGGTAGCTACTGCCCATTCCCACACCCTCATGGCCTCTCTGCAAAGGGGGTAAGATCTGGTCCCTCCTTGTTTGTTTAGATACCAGACCACCGACATGTTGTCTGTGTGGATAGCGATAATGCCTTGAGGGAGAAACTTGTGGAGGGCTTGTAGGGACAGAAGTACAGCCCTCATTTCCAATACATTGATATGGAGAAAAGTTTCGTCTGGAAGCCAAGAACCCTGAACTAACCTGCCCAGACAATGGCCCCCACCCGTCTGGGAGGCATCCGTTGTCAAGGTGGCCACGGAGGGGTATAACAAAAGGTCTTCCCTGATTCAGATTGGATGGCTGAAGCCACCAGCGGAGGTCCCGTTTGCGTTTCTGTAATCAATATGAGATGATTGAGGGGGAGATCCTGAAAAGACCATTGTGTCGATAACAGCCACTGAAGAATCCTCATGTGCAATCTTGCCAGCGGAACTAAGAGAACCGTGGCAGACATTGAACCTAAAAGTTGCAGGACCAACCTGGCTGGGGCTTTGGATCTTGGAAGCAGGGCTCGGACTTGACCTTGTAATGTTTGAATCCTTTCGGTAGGAAGGAAGATGCGCATCAATTTTGAGTCTATCTCTGCTCCTATGAATCTTATGCGCTGAGAGGGCAGCAAGACAGACTTTGACCAGTTGAATGTAATTCCCAGGGAAACACCCAGGGAGATGGTGGCTTGTAGGTTGTCTAGTAGTAGATGCCTGGTGGTGGCAGTCAGGAGCCAGTCGTCCAGATAGGGAAACACTTGGAATCCGAGACTCCTCAGGTGAGCAGTCACTACTGCCAAACACTTGGTGAACACCCTGGGGGCTGTGGTGAGACCAAAGGGCAGTGCACAAAATTGGAAATGACTGTCTCCCAGGCTGAGGCGCAGATACCTCCTGGACGCCTGATGTATCGGTATGTGATAATAGGTGTCCTTGAGATCTATGGAGCACATCCAAACATCCTTCTCCAACAATGGGAGAATGGATTGTAAAGTGACCATTCGGAATTTGGACTTCATGATGGACTGGTTTAGTTTGCTGAGATCCAAAATGGGTCTCAGGTCCCCTGTCTTTTTTTGGCACTAAAAAGAACCTTGAGTAATTTCCGGATCCGATCTGGTCTGTGGGGACCAGTTGGATGACTCCTTTTTCTAGCAGCTTTGAAGCTTCTGCGGCTGCAATTTCCCTTTGACTGGGTGGTGGGTCCGGGATTTTTTTGGACGGTGGGGGTGAGTGTGTGAAGGGAATGGTGTAACCTCCGGCAATAATCCGAAGCACCCATCTGTCCTGAGTAATAGACTCCCAGGCTTTTAGGTGCTTGGCAAAACGGCACCCGACTGGCTCTGGAGCAGCACAGCCGGGCAATCCCTCATGAAGTTTGAGAGGCTGAAGAGCCATGAAAGGACTCGCGGTCTCCAGTGTTGCGGGGCCCTCTGCTGCCTCTGGGACGGCGTCTCCCAGAAAAATTTCCCCGTCCTCTGCCTCTGGAAGGGGAATCTTCCTGCTGTTGAGGAAAAAACTTCTGTGATTTGCGGAACCACATCTTCCCTCCTCTTTTAGCCTTGGGATAAGGCCGAAAGGGAGTGGAATAACGTGCTCCTATGGCAGATAAAGTTTTTCCCTCTTGCTCACAGCGGGTAAGAGTGTCTTTTACCTTGGGTCCAAACAAAGAGGACCCATCAAAGGGAGCGTCGGAAGGAAGACTTGAAGGCCTCCATGAAATGACACAACGGAGCCAGGCTTGTCTCCATAGAGCCACGCCTGTGCCTGCCGCTCTACCCGCCCTTGCCGCATATGAAATGAGCCTCATGGATGAGTTAGAAATCGAGGTAAGGATAGCCAACTGAGAGCTAACCGACTGGGCTAGCTGCTCAGGTAGGTTACCTGAGAGGGAGTCTGACAGCTCCTTGACCAGATCCCTCTGTAGTCTGGTGAAATGTGCCAAATAATTCAGGGACCTTAGAGTAAAGGCCGCTGAAGTCAGGGTGCGCTTCCGTGCGGTCCATGCTCCTAGACTCCTTATTAGGAGGATGGACGGACGTTGAAGCCTCTGCCACGTCCTGCTGTGTAGCAGATGCCACCACCATGGCATCTACGGCCACGCCTTTCGTCAAGAACTCCTTCTCGGGTGGGGCAGACAAAAATTTGTTAGGGCGAGAAGGCACTGGTTCCACAGTATCTGGATGTTCCCACGCCCTCCGACAAACCAAATCCAGGAGCTCGTCGAAGGGCGGAGACACCCAGGAGGCGGAGGGCTGAGCCCCAAAGGCCTTGAGAAGTACTGACTCATCAGCGGAGGGGGGTTTGGAAATCCAGCCGCCTCGTTGCTTAAGGATCTCTAGAATGTCTGCAAATGAGACATCATCCGAGGACGACTTTGGGGACCCCTCCGCATCATCAAGATCAGTGTCCGATGTAAGAGACTCGGGGGAGTCCATGTGCTTCCTCTTGCACGATCTCTTCCTTGGGAGCTCCTCCGAAGACAACTCCGAAGAACCCTCAGGAGGAGGGGAAACCCCAGTGGGGGTAACCTCAGGCCCCGGGGCTCCGCTGCCTAGAGACAGGGGAACTGCCAAAGACCCAGTCTCCATGCCCAGGGAAGGTGCCGGTAAAGCCGTAGAGATGGCCGAAGAAGACTTGGCCAAGGCACTCCTCATAGCTCTGAAAGCCAGACCCCCAGAATCCTGGGAGTGTCCGGTCCCCGGAGCCATGATAGCAGACGGAAGCCCCGCGGCCGAAGCACCGAGAGGGAGGCTCGGAACCGACAGCATTGGTCCCGAAACATCACCCCCGGGTCCGGCCAAAGAAGTCCGCGTGCTAAACTCGGACCCGAAGGCCGGGTTGGAGTAAGGGTCGGAGCCAACCCTAGGATCTCCACTGGCTCCATCAGCACCTGCTCCGACGGAGCCGAAGCGGTCGGAGGAGGAATGGCAATGGAGTGGGCTATCAGCTCCGAAGCCAATTGGGTTGGAGCCGAAACAAATTTTTGAAAGACTGGGGACTGGAACAGTCTTTGGAGCACCCTGTCTATGTCCGAATCTGACATCCTCGATGACCTAGAGGAGACCAAACGGGTTCGAGTAGGCCTCTCCAACGGCCCCAAGGGACTGGGGGACCGGCTCCGAGGTGACTCGATAACTATCGGCGCCGAAGGAATGCACAAACCAGTTTCCATCGGTGCCGAGGAGGACTTCGGCGCCGAGGAGGAAGTGTCTGGCGGACAACCTTCATCGGCTCCGAGATCAGTGGAGCCGATGAAGGTGACCCGCCTCTCGATGCCCCAGCCATCGGCTCCGAAGCCAGAGGAGTCGAGACTGGAGGTATCGAGGCAGACCGTTCCGCCCTCGGCTCCGAAGTCCTTGGAGCCGAAGGAGAAGCCTGCCTATGTCTTTTGGCGGTCGGGTCCGATGGACTGGTCGGAGCCGACGCCCTTTTCTTTTTAGCAGGAGAAGGAGAGGACGCTAATGCTTCTTCAAAAGAGGGTTTTATAAGGCCTTTCAAAATAAGTTTATTTTTCCTCTCTTGGAGGACCCTCGAGGAAAACGCGTGACACACGCTGCAGGACTCCTGCAAATGTTTGGCGCCCAAACAATATACACAGAGAGTGGTCATCCGTGATAGACATTTTAAAACTGCACTTAGTGCACTTCTTAAAGCCCGAAGGCCTAGGAGCCTGAGGCATTATAACAACAATCCAGTAGCTCTCTCACAGAAAAAACCCCACTATTCTGTATTGTCTTTCTAAATTGACTGACACTACAAAGATTAGCTTACGGTTGCCAGTTAAGATTGACAGCCCGATAACAACAGAGAAAATAACTCAAGGTGATCCTAGAACCCCTAAGGATTTGAAAGGGATTGACTGACAGGGAAAGGCCCTACAGATCAAGGTGGCCTCTAGTCAGAACAAACACCCAATCACACACAAATTTTCCACAAAAAAAATTTCCAGTCACACACAAAAGTACAGAGTAGCTGTTAAAACAGCTTTTTGTTATAGAAATAGCAAATTCCTGACAGAAAAAGTTCGTGAAAACACTACTTAGCTCAGCCAGCTCGAGACCACGTCTTTGCTAGTTAGCGGCAAACGAGATCTGGGGGACTGGTAGTGGTGCATCCTGGGATATAGTAAGCTCAGCCAATAAGAGACTTCGCTCTTTGGCATAAGCGTGCCGAGTCGGAGCCGATCCCATCAGTCAGAATGTAGGCGAGATAGGATCACATAACATCCCTTATTATAGAAGCTGCCGCACCGCAGTGAATGAGTGAAGTCAAGAATTCCAGAATACTATGAATAGGGGCAACATAGGGATCAATACCATGCTGAGAAGCCCAATGAACAAATCACCTCCATTTGCTATTATAAAGTTTCCTGGTGGAGACTTTGTGAGAGGAAACTAAAATATGTCAAACCGCTGGAGACAAATCATGTGACCTGGCTAGGTTGGGAAGTGGAGCAGCCAAGCTGTCAGTTTGAGGGAGACAAGAGAGGGATGAAGAATTCCCGACGAATGAGTGAGAAGGTCTGGTCCAGAACCCAAAGTTCTTCCACTTGGTATTGCTGTAGGAAGGGGAACCATATCTGCTGAGGCCAAAACGGGGCTGTTAGAATAACAGTCCTTCCCAGGCTTTTGGCTTTATGTAAGAATCTGGGAATCAGAGGGATTGGAGGGCAGCCATAAAGGAGACCCGAGGGCCAATCGTGTACAAGTGAGTCCCTTGGGTTGTCCCCTGGTGGGGTACAGGGAAAAGTAGCTTCTGCATTTGGCATTCATCGGGGATGCAAAAAGGTCGCAGCAAGGCTGGCCCCATCTGCAGAATATCCTTTCCACCACTCGTTCTTTGAGGGACCACTCGTGAGGCAACAGAATGGCTCTGCTCCATTTGTCCGCTATCACGTTGGATGACTCGGGTATGTGTGTTGCTATCAGAAAGCGCCCGGTGGTTACAGCCCCCTGCCAAAGTCTCAGGGCCTCTTGGCATAAGGGGTAAGACTTGGTTCTCCCCAGCTTGTTGATGTACCAGACTAATAATATGTTGTCTGACTGTATTGCAATCGTCTCTCAAGGTAGAGAGTCGTGAAAGTATTGCAACACTAGAAACACTGCTCTCAACTCTAGGACATTGATGGGAAATAAGATTCCATGTCTTACCAAGTGCCTTATGAAACAGCCCCCCCACCCTATCAGGGAAGCATCTGTGGTCACTCTGGCTGTGGGAGGGGGAAGTACAAATGGGAGACCTACAGTAACTTGGTGGCTGTTTAACCACCAAAGCAGGTCCTTTTTGCAAGCATTTGTCAGAAGAATCTTGTGTGACATTAGAAGCTGTTGATAAGACCACTGTGTGAATAGTAACCATTAGAGTATCCTCATGTGCATTCGTCCCAGAGGAACTGCTATGAGTGTAGCTGCCATGGTGCCTAACAGCTACAGAACCTGGAATTCCATTAACAAATGGGACACTTGACTTCTTAAAGATATTACTCTTTCTTGAGGCAATCTGACCAGGGAGGTGGTGGTGTCTAGATCTGCTCCTATAAAGGAAATATGCTGTGATGCAATAAAGCAGATTTTTTGAAATTTTTCGAAATTTAAGGTTATGCCCAACCTGGAACACAGGTTGATAGTGTAATCTATGGTGCAAATTAGTTGATGCCTGGTGGTGGCGGTGAGGAGCCAGCCGTCCAGATATGGAAACACCCGGAATCCTAAATGTCTCAGGTGAGCTGTGACCACTGCCATACATTTGGTGAACACTCTGGGGGCTGTGGTGAGACCAAAGGGCAGAGCTCAGAATTGGTAGTGACTGGCCCCCAGCCGGAAATGCAAGTGATCTCTGGATGGCCTAGCCATTTTGATATGGTAGTACGCATCATTGAGATCTATAGACCACATCCAATCGCCCGCTTTGAAAAACAGAAGTATCGATTAAAGCGTGACCATCTGGAACTTTTCATTTTTGACAAAGGTGTTTAGTTTGCTGAGGTCTAAGATGGGCCTCCAGTCCCTGTTTGCTTTGGAACTAAAAAGAACATGGAGTAATTTCCGGATCATATCTGATCCACCTTGACTGGCTGGATGACTCTTTTTTTCTAGCAGCCTTTGAATTTCTATGGTTGCTAGATTCCGCAGACTGGGTGGAACATCTGGGATTCTTGTATGAATGGAAGGGGATTCTGAAAATGGAATGATGTAACCTCTGGTAATTATGCTTTTTACCCAAGAATCTGATGTAATTCCTAGTCAGGTGTCTGGGTATAAAGCTAAGTGACCCCTGACTGCCTCCAGAGCAGGATGGTTGGGCCTCCTCTCAGGAGTGTTGATAGGGCTTGCCAAGGAACTGCTCCCTGTCACCCTGGTTCTGCGGACCCCCTCTGTCACCTGGGCAGCGTCTACCATTATACCCCCCTCCTCTGCCCCTGGAGGAGGGTTCACTACATGTGTTTTGGAAAGCTCCTTGGGACTTTCGGAACCACATTTTTCCACCTTTCTGCCCTTTGGGGTATGGTCTAGTGGGGGTGGAAAAATGGACTCCTATGGCAGATAAGAGTCTTTCCTTCCTGCTCACACCTAGTGAGTGTCTCCTTGACTTTAGGCCCAAACAAGGAAGAGCCATCAAATGAGGTATTAACAAAGGAAAACTTGAAGGCTTCCGCAGAGGAGCATAAGCGCATCCAGGATTGTCTCCTCAGAGCTATCGCTGAACCTGCTGCTCGGCTCGATCCATCGGCTGCATAAGAAATGAGCCACATGGATGAGTTCACAATACAATTAAGGGTGTTAAGCTGTGCCGTTACTTTCTCAGAAACAGCATCATCTGTTTTGCCCTGTAGAGTATTTCCAAGCTCTTTGAGGAGATCTTGTTGAAGATGGGTAAAGTGGGTCAAATAGTTGAGCGATCTCATTGCAAATGTTACAGAACTAAAGATGCGTTTCCCGTATCTGTCCATAGTCCTAGAGTCTTTATTAGGAGGATGAACAGAAGCAGAGGTTTCTGACATCTCTTTCTTGGTGGCCGCTGCCACCACCATGGCATCAATGGAGACTCCCTTTGTAAGAAAAGACTTGTCTTGAGGGGAGGTGATAAATGTGATGGGCCTCCGAGGGACCGGTTGCATGGAATCAGTAGACTCCCACACCCTTCGAGCGGCCAAGTCCATTAATTCGTCAAAGGGCGGAGTAACCCAGGAGGTGGAAGGCTGAGACCCAAAGGCCTTTAGGAGCACTGACTCATCCTCAGTAGGGGTAAGAGACTGCCAGTCACCCCTTTGTCTTCATATTTCCAGGATGTCTGCAAATGAGACATTCTCAGAGGAGGACCGTGGGGACCCTTCTGATTCCTCTAAGTCGGTGTCTGATGTTAAGGATTCCTGAGGAGAATCTAAATGCCTCCTCTTGCACAATCTTTTTCTGAGGACTTCATAAATGGGGGCATCTGGTGAAGTCTCAGTCAAGCAGGGGTCACCCAACAGGGTTACCTGAGGCTCTGGGTCTCGACGCTTGGTGAGGACCTGTGGTGTAGGGACAGAACGCGGCCCTTTAGGGGAAAAAGAGGAAAGATCCGAAGAGGTAAGGGTCTTAGCAGACATGACCCTCCTCATGGCTTCGAAAGCACTGGTTTCCCGACCCAAGGACTCTGCCAGTTGTGAAGAAGACGGCAACCTCCAAGGGGCCAAGACCACGGGATCCAAACCAGAGGACAGAACCGAGCTCATCTGCGCCAAAGCCCCAAAAGGGAGAGTCAGAACTGAAGCATCAGTTTGACTCTCTCCCCCGGAACTAGCGAGAGAGTGTCAGCTCCGAGACACTTCGATTAGAACCGAAGAAGTCAAGGTTGATGGGGCTGAGGGCACTGGAACAGGCCTCGGCTCTGAGGGTTCCACCACTATCAGATCCTCTCTTTCCAGCTCCAAAGGCTCAACTGGCCTCAGAGGAGGAGCAGAAATCATGGTGAGGGGGGTTGTAGGCTTCAAAGCCAACTGGGTCGAAGCTGAAAGCAATTTGGCCAGGGTCAGGTTCACCAAAAGTCTCTGCACCACGCAGTCCACATCAATGTCAGAAAAGGTACCGAAAGAATGGGTCGAAGGAGCCAAAGAAGCCACTGACTTAAGGATCTGGGAATTTAAAACTTCTGACACCAGCTCCAACACTATGATTTGGCTCCAAGGTAAGATTTTGGTGCACGGCTCCAAAGGCTGAGGAGCCAGCAACTGAGTCTTCCCAGAGGTGCTCGGAACAGAAGACTTGTTCTCCGATGACACCTTAGAAGACTTCGACTCCTTCGAGGACTCGGAGGTCTGGTCAGTCTTATCTAATGCTTCTTGAAAATCTGGCTTCAACAGCCCTTTATCTACCAATTTCCTTCACCTCTCTAATAAAGCCCTGCTACTGAAGGAATGGCAGATAGAGCAATCTTCTTGCAAATGTAGTGGACACAAGCAGTACACACAAGAAATGTGGTTATCGGTAATGGTCATCTTCTGTCCACAGTCACACCTTTTAAACCCAGATTTTTATTTCTCAGACATTATATAAGGAAAATACACACAAATATCAGATCCCTGATAACAATATCAATAAAGTCGAAAAAACGCAGAACTCCTTAGAAAGTTCAGATCCCCGAACGGCAATGACTACGAGAATAATGTGACACAAAAAGCGTTCAAATACAATTCTATGAAAAATAAGGGAATAGGGAATTAAATTTGACAGAGCCCTGTCAAGTAAATCCAACTCAAAAAAGGCTAAAGGCCTAGGAGCAACCGCTCCAAATTAAAAAGACAAAAATATAATATCCAGTTAACTCACTGAACAACAATTACAAGAAATATGAGAAGTCTCACAAATATCAGATCCCTGATAGTCTAATAAGTAATTTTAAATTCTTTTAAGAATAAAAAAGAAGGTTACTGGCCCGAGCTTCCTCCGAAGATTGTGCGATCCGTTGCAGCAGCAAACTAGATCTGGGGTTGGTAGGAGAGCATCATGGGACAGGGACTGTGCCTCGAGCTACTCAAAGATCTTGAGCTTGTAAAGCAGCCGACTCAGAGCCGATGGATTGGCTCAGAACCCACGTGTAAAGAACAAACAGCAAGACTGAACAACTTCATATCTTAAGTTTTTGTTTGAAAAGTGTTAGGAAGGATAGTGATGTAAGTTCACTATGTAAATGGTTCCAATTTTTCCCAACTGTATTTGAGAACAGAGAGTCACCTGCTGTGTTACTGGTTTTACTAATTTATTTGTTGAGCGTAAGGTGTTAAGATTTTTGTAGGGGGTGATCAGGCTTGATAATATTGGAGTATTATGAGGCTGATAAAGGGTTTTATGGGCAATTAAAAGTTGGTTAAATTTAAGCTGATTCTATAGTTCCAGCCAACCTAGTTGAATTAAATTCTGACAATGATGGGTTTTGAAGGGATTTCCAGTGGCAAATCTGGCAATATTATTATAGGATTTAGCTAGCTTCTGAAGATTGTTTTTAGATAGATTAGTATAGATAGGAGAGGCATAGAGAAGTGTTAAGATTAGATGGGAGTGGGCAATAGTATATCTAGCTAATGGAGTAAGGAAGGGTTTGATCCTATAGAGGGAGACAATTTTTTTGTTGATTGATTTTACTGTATTGTTAATATGAGTATCAAAGTTGAGGTTGTCAATTGAAACTCCTAGAAGTCTGGTTGTTAAATCAGGTGATATGAGTGTACAGTTGTTAGATGTGACCGAGAAATCTATAGTGTGGACTTATGGGTAGGAGTAAAGAGCAGGAGCTTTGTTTTTTTGGGGGGTTCAAGAGGAGGCAATGTTGAAGAAGCCAAGATTCTACTATGTTAAAAACTTTTTGAGTTATGGATTGCAGTTCAGGTGAGGAATTGGCTGAGCATATAATTGTAGAATCATCAGCATGCTGTATACAGGTAGCCTGAGGGATTTCAAAGTGAAGATCATTGATGAAAACTGAGAATAGAAGAGGGTCTAAAATGGAGCCCTGAGGGATACCTAAGGTGACAGGCAGGTGAGAAGATAGGTTATTCTCCCAGAGCACAGCTTGCTGCCTATTAATGAAGTATGCTCACAATACAATACTGTACCAAGTTTGTGATGCTTCTGTTCACATATTTGATTCCAAAAGTTGGGTTCCCTGGGTTCTCATTTCAGGCATGCATTCGAGGAATCACACAAGCCATCATGGCTGGGGTTTCAACTATACATGATAACAATATCAATGTAAACATCTGGGGCAAATTTACACTAACAGAGCCTGCTTGAAATGTCTGACATGCCCTTGTATGGGACACACCGTTGACCCACTTGCCTAATACCTGCAATAATAAAAGGGTGAGAGCAATATAAGATGATAGTTCCATGCAACAGGTGTTTAAAGGTACTTTAATGAGTGTGGCAGGGGTACTCCGGTGTCATTTTTTTTAAAGTGAGCTCTTAATATTTTTCTTGTGAGATGTAATTTATGCGCTGTTCATAGGTTCATAGGTTGGTACTAGGCTATCGGCCCTAGGGCCTATACAAGTCTAACCATAACAATTCCCTGGATATTTCTTCCCACAATATTTACTTTCCTGGACCCCTGTCTTGCAGGGTGACTGATGTGATCCCCGAGGTAAATTTCCTATCTCCCATCCAGTCGTCAAGGTTCCTTTTGAAGAGAGCCAAGGAGGTGCTCTGCTTGACATGCATGGGCAGTCTATTACAGAGTATGGGGAGTCTCTGGGTCAGGAACCTATCCCTCTAGCATGTTTTGTTCATTGTGATGACAAGGTTTAGATCCTTGGAGCATGTGGCTCTGAGGGTTTGGGATTTCTTTAACTGGAGCATGTCCAACAGCTCAGGGTTTGATATGGCCTTGTATGTTAAGCAGAGATCACCTCTGAGTAGACGATATGCCATAGAGTATAGCTGGAGTTTTTTTAGACAGTTAGCATAGGGCATCTGCTTTAGGCCTGTGATTCTTTTAGTGAGGTATTTCTGCAGCCTTTCCAGCTGGTGCAGATGTCTTGTGAGGTACATACCAAATGGGGTAATGTACTCTATAATGCATCTAATGAGAGATGAGTACAGTGGGACAATGACCTCCTTTTTCTGGATGAAAAGCCCTTAGTGATGAGTTGTGCCACATAGAAGGATTGCCTGACTGTTGTGGCGATGTGGTTATCGAAGGTGAGACCACTGTCCACCTGTGTCCCTAAGTCTCTCATCACACTTTCGTTGTTTTGTGTACTGCCACCTATGTGGTAATTCATGGGTACATGTTTTTTCCCAAAGGGGATAACTATACATTTCTTGGCATTAAGCTTGAGCCCATGGATCTGGCACCAAGCATCTGTTTCTGTAAGGCCCTTTTGTAGAATATCCACATCATTTGGGGATTCAATAATGGCTCCCAGTTTGCAGTCATCTGCAAACTTTGTTAGCCAGAGTCCCTTAGTGTTGGCCTGTACTTCAGAGAAGTAGATGCCAAACAAAAGCGGTCCCAGGACTGAACCTTGAGGTACTCCATTTGCCACCTATCTGGAGTCGGCTACTTTTAAATTCCCCTAGGTCTTATTTAGATTGCCCCATATAGCTCTTTCATTTCTCTGGGACATACAAACTTGCAACCTATTTGTTTCTCCTAGGGTGAGAGCATTAGGTATTAAGCAATAGGGAGTGAAGACTTAGCAAAGGTCATTTTTGTGTGTGAGTCAGTATGTTAGTGCCTGCATGCTTTAAATTCGGATTATACACTGTGAGTGAACATCAATCCAGCTTTTCCCACTTAGCAGTGACAAGCCAGCAAAGACTTGTCACTTCTCACATGAACGCTAGCTCCAGGAGATGCCAGCATTGTTATTTAAACTTGGGTCACATGGGTCATAGTCACAGCTTTATTATGCTATGCCAACAGAAATGGCTATGTGCTTTACTGTATTAGTTTAATATCAATTAACATACAGAGGTTCCCCCTCCACTAGAATGACTTGTGTTTGTGTTTGGCTGCAAAATGCATACTTAATAAGATTCATACACACAGCATGTCTTGGAATCACATTATGAGGCAGATTCATAATGAAGCATCTGAGCAGTGGTCGGATCTGACCTCTGTCTGTGGTAGTGAACCCCAATACTTCAAACTGCTTCAATCGACTAAAGTGTACATTGCCTTTCCTTACATTATCTTTCGATATACATGTACACAAGTGGGAATTCCAAAATGTCTTGCACTACTGTACTCAAAAGTTTTTCGAATAATTAAAGGAACAAAGCAACAGACAGTGTTCCTATGTTATATCCCAAAAAATTGTAGCATTGACAATACAGATGTTCATCCAGCGCACTAATGCAGTGAATGTTGGTATTGTTTACATTATGTTTATTTGTACACATGCACTAACATACACATTCACAGACACACACACACACACACACACACACACACACACACACACACACACACACACACACACACAGACACACACACACACACACACACACACACACACACACACACACACACACACACACACACACACACAGAATTTATACTCTGTATGAACATCAGTGATTCACCTTTCAACTAGTCAACATAGATATGCAGCTACGTGCATATGGTACTAGTATGCAGCATACTGTCTTGGACAGTTGCAAATGGTAAACAGCTTTCTGTGCTGAGAACATGATACAGCTATGAACAACATAAATATGTGGAAAAATGTTTACCAGTATCAACAAAAGGTGTCCATAATAAGGATTACAGCGAAAGTATTGCCATCTACATGTAACAGTTACCAAACAGAAGCCTCAAAAATGTACGTATGTATTACAACATACATGTAGTTCCATGCAAATGTGTTTGTCAATAACAAACACATGGAAGGAACACTATAACAACACAGACCTAAAAAGTGACACAGCACAGCAGATATCACATAATAGACTATCTTCCTATGTACAGATAAAAATCCCATATATGTGTTTCTCAGAACACTACAGACTTGTATGGCATATTGGCCAATGTATTTAGTACTCTAATGCTATATATCACTTAACATGCAATATTTTAGTATTTTATTCTCTGCAAAATGTATAGCTTGTCAAGGACTGATAGCACACAGTACCAATATTCACAAACAGTCTCTAATCAAATAGTATGTGCCAAAGTCTGCAAATCTTGCAAAACAAGCCAGCTAGATTGGTGAACAGGTATGAAGATCTGACAATGATCAAGACCTGGGTTCTTGTATGCAACTCAGTTACTTGTATGGGCTGTCAGAAAAAAAAAGTGGAATGATGAGGTTATACCTGCTCATCTCCCTTTGAGAAGAGGGATAAATCCAATGTGTTGATGTGAGGCAGGTGTTCATTGTGGCCTTGGGTATTCATCAAGATTTGAACCATGAACAACAGCTGGGCTGAGTGAACAGGTAGATGGCTATTAGGAGTTATTGTCACTTTAGGAGAGGGGTAGGGGCATATCAAAAGAGAGGCCCATAGCTAAAGAGATCAAAATCACTAAATGATGCCAGCATGTAGGGTTAGAGCCTCCTGATACTCTTTCAAGTCATCCTATCTTAGTATCAGTGGCGGATCCCAGGTTCACTCTACCCCTGAACCCTGAGGGAACCTCAGCACAGAGGGGTTAAACACCTGAGTGATTCTGAACACCTGTACTGTCAGGTAGGGGATGGCTTAGTGGAGATATTCTTTCACAAATGTCAACCCAACCCATGTAATCTCCATCAATTTGAATGAATAAATCTAACAAATAAGTAAAAAATTAGTAAAATAGTCTTGCAGAGGATCATACACATAAAAAGAAGTCATATACTCACCATAATGTTCCATGTGAGTTGTCCATCTTGCCTTCATTTTGTACTTGTGGGTTCAGAACTGATCCTCGGTTCTGACTCGGCTGTTTACAGAAACTCGAGGTCTCCAAGCAGCTCATGGCTTACTCCCTATCCCATGATGCTCTAGGGCATTCCCTAGATCTTGTTTGCTGGTATACTAACATGCACATGTAAGAATTCTCCATTAGACTATAAGTTAAGAAGAGGGTCAGAGAATATCATATACCAATTAGTAACCTTTCGATCCTCCAGGAGCTAAAAGGATGGGGGTAGGAGGCTGGGACATAAGAATGAAAGCGAGATGGGCAACTCACATGGAATGTTATGGTGCATACATAACTTCTTTATGTGAAGTTGTCCTATCACACCTTCATTATGTACTTGTGGGATAGCGTCCCTAGCACCATCTTTCTTGGGTGGCTCAAGGGAGAACATTCTTCAGAACAGTGGACTCAAAAGAGGCCCTGTCCCTGGAGGCCAAATCCAGAGTGCTAAAGGTAGGAGGCCTTGCCCACATTGCTGCCACTCAAATGGTATCAATTGGCAATTTTGCACGAAAGGCAGAAGAGGTCGAAATAGCCCTGGTAGAAAGACCTCTTACTTTGTCTGGGAGTTGCTTATTCATTGATTGATAGGTATATGACATGCAATTTGACAACCACCTGGATAGAGTGGTTTTTGCTACTGAAGCTGCTTTCTTGCAGTTTGAAAAGGATATAAACAATTGATCAGTTTTTCTAAAGTCCTTAGTTCTGTGTAAATAGAAATGTAATTGTCTATGTACATCAAGATGGTGTAAAATGTATTCTGCCTTTTTGCCATATATGGGGAAAAAAATGGTAATTCTATAGACTGATTTAAGTTTGATTCTGAGCATACTTTTGATAGAAAGGATGGGTTTGTGCGAAATGAGACTCTGCCATTGTTAAACAGCATATATGGAGGTTTGATAAATAATACTTGTAATTCTGAAACCCTCCTAGCTGAAGTAAGAAAATCGTCTTCCAGGTTAAGAACTTCAAGTCACAGGATGATGCAGGTTTAAAGGGGGAAGAATTATATCAGATAATACAAAATCTAGGTTCCATGGAGGTACAGGTGGCTTAATGGGTGGTCTTAACAGGTTAGTAACTCTCAAGAAATCTTTACAAAGTCTGTGGGACATAACATTGGATCTTCCTCCTCCAAAATGAAAATTAGAAATTGCTGCTAACTTTACTCGAATAGTAGCTGCAGCTGCTTCCTCATTACAAAGTTTTGCCAAAAATTCCAGTATTGAAGATACAGATGCGCAGAAAGGGTTAATATGATTTTTTTAAGGTCCAGGAGGAAAATCTTTTCCATTTGCTGAGATATAATCTTCTCATAAAAGCTTTGTGTGAAGAAATCAGGATATGTTGCACTGAGGTTGAAAGGTTAGGTAGCCTGGCTATGTGTGGAATTACAGCAGCCAAGCTGCCAACTTGAGGGTCTGAAGAGATGGATGGAGCATTCCCAATGGATGGGTCAGAAGATCCGGCACTGGGTCCAGAATCCAAGGCTCCTTCTGAAGATAAGGCCATAAGAAGGAGAACCCAATTTGACAAGGCCAGTAAGGGGCTATAAGTATTAAGGTCCTTCCCAATGTGCTGGCTTTCTGAAGAACTTTGGGTATCAATGAGAAAGGAGCGAAAGCATAGAGAAGACCAGTGGGCCAATCATGTGCAAATGCATCCCTTGGAAATTCCACTGGAGGAGGGATTAGGGGAAGGTAGCTACTGCATTCTGCATTCATGGCCATGGCAAAAAGATTGCAGCAAGGCTGGCCCCATTTTTGGAAAATTATTTCCGCTATGTCTTGTTTCAGGGACCACTCATGAGGCATCAGTATTGCTCTGCTGAGTTTGTTTGCTATCATGTTGGATTTCCCCAGGATATGCATTGCCAGAAAGCATTGAGAGGAGGTTGCCCACTGCCATAGTCTCAGGGCCTCTTGACAAAGGGGGTAAAATCTGGTTCTTCCTTGTTTGTTTAGGTACCATACCACTGACATATTGTCCGTTTGGATCACAATCATTCCTACTGGAAGCGAGTCTTGGAATGCCTGCAATGCAAAAAGTACCACTGTCATCTCTAGGACACTGATATGCAAGTAAGCCTCATAATCCTGCCAAGTGCCTTGGACTGTTCTTCCCTGATAATGTCCCCCCACCCTCTCTGGGAAGCATATGTGGTCACTGTTGCAAACAGTTGTGGAAGAACAAAGATCTACCTAGACTCACTTGATCAGAGTGAAGCCACCAACAAAGGTCTCTTCTGCAAGATTCTGTCATCATAGTCTGGTGTGACATTGGAAGTTCCTGCATGGATCACTGAGTGAACAGTAGCCAAGTTAGAATTTGCATGTGCAGCTGTGCTAAGGGAATTACATTTATTGCTGCTGCCATGGTGCCTAGTACTTTTAGAACTGTCCTCACTTGAGTCTTCCTTTTGAGAAGAAGGTCTAGAATCTATGCTCAAAGGGCCTGTACTCTCTCTGGTGGAAACTTTACCATCATTGTTGAAGTGTCTAAATCTGCACCTATAAAAATGATATGTTGAGATGGCAATAAGGCAGATTTTTCATAGTTTATTGTGATCCCTAGACAAGAACAAAGTGTCAGAGTGGTGTCTCTTGCTTCTGTTAATAGATGCTTGGTGGTGGCGGTTAGGAGCCAGTCATCTAGATATGGAAACACTCAGAATCCTAAACGTCTCAGGTGAGCTGTAACTACTGCCATAGATTTAGTCAACACTCTGGGGGCTGTAGTGAGACCAAAGGGCAGAGCTCAAAACTGGTAGTGACTGTCTGCCAGCTGAAAGCGAAGATGACTCCTGGATGGCCTGTCCATTTTTTTGTGGTAGTACACATCCTGGAACTCTGTAGAGCACAAACAATTGTCTTTTCCCAGAAAGGGAAGTATTGACTGCAGTGTACCCATCTGGAACTTTGTCTTGTTTACAGATTTGTTTAGTCTGCTGAGAGCCAGTATGGGTCTGCACTGCAGTCCCTTTTTTCTTCGGAACTAAAAAGCACCTTGAGTAAGTCACAGATCCTACCTGGTCTGCGGGGACCGATTGGATGACTCTTTTTTCTAGCAACTTTTGTATTTCTAGGGTTGCTTTGTTTCCTGTGACTGGGTGGAACATCCGGAATGTTTTTTATGCATGGAGCGGGAATAGAAAAGGGTATGGAGTAACCTCTGGATATGATGCTTTGTACCTACTTGACTTTCGTTATTTTTAGCCAGGCATCCAGCTACAAAGATAATCGACCCCTGACTGCCTCCAGAGAGGCATAGATGGGCTTCCTTTCAGGAGCACTGAAAAGGGCTTATGAAAGAAGGATTCTCTGTTACCCTGATTCTGCAGACCCCCTCTGCCACAGAGCTATTGAACCTGCTCGGGATCTAGAGTATAGAGGTAAATTGTAATGCTTGGCAAATGTATGCACGGAGGTCCAAGTAGCCACCTCAATAATGTCCTTGGTTGCCACTCCTCGTAAGAAAGCTGTGGTAGTGGCTGTAGCCCTTGTAGAATGAGGTCTTATGTTCTGTGGAATTGGTTTTCCATGGTAAGAGTAACAGAATCTTATGCAATTTCCTATCCATTTGGAGATTGTCTGTTTGGAAATTGCTTTTCCTTCCCTTCCTGTTGCATAGGCTACTAAAAGCTGGTCAGTTTTTCTTTTACCTTTGGTTCTGTCCAGGTAGTAGCGTAACTGTCTATGTACATCCAAGGTATGCAGCAGTCTTTCCCCCCTGTTCTGTGGATTGGGAAAGAAGGTAGGTAGGTGGATTGCCTGGTTTAAGGACACTCTGGATACCACCTTAGGCATAAATGTAGGATTAGTTCTCATGGACACCCTGTCTTGATGGAAGATTAGGAAGGGTTGTACTGCCATTAAGGCCTGTAGTTCCGAAACCCTCCTTGCTGAAGTAATTGCCAGTAGGAAAGCAGTTT
Source organism: Protopterus annectens (assembly GCF_019279795.1). Lineage (NCBI taxonomy): Eukaryota > Metazoa > Chordata > Ceratodontiformes > Protopteridae > Protopterus > Protopterus annectens. The sequence goes on along the minus strand of NC_056745.1, from coordinate 965,993,331 downwards.
TCCATGATAGATGTTGAAGATCTGCTGTTGCTGCTGGTTCAAATGGAGGGAGTGTCAATTTTTCTAGCACAAAGTTCAAGTCCCATGCTGGTAATGGTGGTTTCCTAGGAGGTTTTACATTCTTGATCCCTCTGAGGAACTGTCTGAGTAGAGGATGCGAAAAGACAGGTGGATCGAAGCTGTATTCTGCTGAAATAGCTGATGCATGTATCTTGATGGAGGAATAGGACAGGCCTGTATGTAGAAGCTCTGCCAAGTACTCCAGGATGTTAGCAATGTCTATGTTCGACACATCTTTTCCTCTTTCAGTGCTCCAAATGACAAACCTTTTCCATTTTCCTGCATAGTTCCTTCTTGTTGAAGGTCTGCAGGCTTCAAGGATAATGTCTTTAACCCTTTGGGATAAGTCTGGGTTAGTTGCTGCTATGTGATGTTCCAGGCAGTCAGTTGCAAGGTTTTTAGGTTTGGGTGCATGATGTTGTAGTTGTTCTGAGTTAACATCAAAGGCATCAGGGGTATTGACCACATTCTCCCCTGAGACATGCTCCTCAGCAATGGATACCAGTGTTGTCTTGGCCAATTCGGAGCTATCAGGATTATCCTTGGACGTTCCTCTTTGATTTTCAGTAGTACCTTGTGCATCAAAGGAAGGGGTGGAAATGCATATGCTGTCAGACCTTTCCAACTGAAGGATAGAGAGTCCACCTTCCATGCAAGTGGGTGGTATGTCCTTGTGCAGAATTTTTTGAGCTGGTGATTGAGTGGGGATGCGAATAGGTCTATTTGTGGCATTCCCCATTTCTTTGTGATGGCCTTGAAGATGTCCGGATGTAGCATCCATTCGTGAGCATCCGAGGTGGTTCTGCTTAACATGTCTGCTAGGATGTTTTCTTTTCCCGGCACAAATATTGCCTGTAACTGGATGTTGTAGCTCAGAGCCATATTCCAAAGGTCCAGAGTCATTCTGCATAGGGGTATGAATGAGTGCCTCCCTGTTTGTTGATGTACCACATGACTGTGGTGTTGTCTGTCCTTATCATTAAATGGCCTTCTTTGAGGAATGGTCTGAATTTCTGGATTGCTAGTTTTACTGCCAGTATTTCTTTTTGGTTTATGTGCAGGTGCAGCTGGTCTGGAGTCCACAATCCTTGTATGCATTTGTCCAACATGTGCGCCCCCCAGCCTAGGTCTGAGGCGTCCATTGTGATGGTTTGGCTTGCTTGAAATTTGTGGAAGGGCAAGCCTGGGTTTGACTGGCATGCTTGAGCCCACCATAGGAACTCCTGTTTCAGGCATGGGATTAGTGGGATTTCGGTTTCTAAGCTGTGCCTGTGTTGAGACCATAAATTCTTTAGGTACCACTGTAGTTTTCTCATATGCAGTCTGGCATGTGGGACCAGGATTATGCATGATGCCATGAAGCCCAAGGCCTGCAGTACTTTTCTTGCTGTTAGTTTGTTCTGTTTTGTTAATGCCAAGAAGTAAAGAGGGAGTTGTTCTTGTTTTTCTGCAGTTAGGAATGCCATTTGTTTTACTGTGTCCAATTCCGCACCCAAGAATGTTCTTGTTTGGGATGGTATTAGTCTTGACTTTTTTAAATTGACTGTGTATCCCAGAGCTTGTAGTAAGCAAATGACTCTTTGTAAATCTGTTGTCAGCTTGCTTTTGTTGTCCGCTTGTAACAGGCAGTCGTCCAGGTATGGATAAATTTGGATTCCCTGTAGCCTGCAGTGAGCGATTACTGATGCCAGGCATTTTGTGAATACTCTGGGCGCAGTAGATAAGCCAAAGGGCAATGCTGAGAATTGATAATGCTCTGATCCTGCAAGAAATCTGAGGTATCTTCTGCAATTTGGTCGTATGGGGACGTGCAGGTATGCCTCCTTGAGATCTAGAGTTACCAGCCAACACTCCTTGCCCAGCATGGGAAGAAGTTGCTGTAGGGTCAGCATTTTGAATTTTGGGACAATGATGTATGTGTTTAAGACGGACAGGTCGAGAATAGGTCTCCAACTTTTCTCTTTTCTTGGTACTAGGAAGAGTCTGGAGTAGAATCCTTTGCCCTGTTCTGTTATTGGTACTCTTTCCACAGCTCTCATCTTTGTTAATTGAGCTATCTGCTTTAGAGCTTCTGTTTTTTGATTTGGAGGTAGGTTTGGCATTCCTCTTTTTACTGGTAAGGTGTGGAAGTGGAACCTGTAGCCTTGGTCTATGGTTTGCAAAATCCACTTGTCTTTTGTGATATAGTGCCAATTTTTCGAAAATAATGCTAACTTTCCGCCTAAAGGTGCTGCTATTTGCTTCCTGGTAGGCGGTGTCAGAGCCAAGTCACTGTGTTTGTCCTGTTGCAGTGGCAGTGGTTGTGTCTGTGCCTCGGATATTGCCTTGCCACTGTCGTCCTCTGTAGGCACCTCCTCTGGATTGATTTCTGCCTCTAGAGCGTCTATTCCTGCCTCTTTGAGATTTTGAGGAGTCTGGAAAGGACCAATTTTTGGCAGGCCAGTTCCTGCTAAACCTTGGGGGCTGAACCTGTAAGAAATCCTTAACTGTTTGTACAGATTTTGCCTTCTCTTCCATTTTCTTCATTACTTGCTGAGCAGGTGTACCAAATAAACTGGCCTTATCCATAGGAGCATCTAACAGCTTTGCTTTAACATGATCCGGCAAGACCTGTTCTTTCAACCATGCATGCCTTCTTATCACTGTGCCAGTCATGGCTGATCTAAATGAAGCCTCCAGTGCATCATAGCCACATTTTAAAGAATGGTTACTAACCTGCTGAATGTTATTCACCATTTCTAAAACATATTTCTTATCTAAGGAGTCATCAGAGGACAGCTTCTTAGTTAACTGATCAAGCATAAACTCTTGGTATTGGATCATATGAAACTGACAGTTTAGAGCTCTAGCTGAGAGAGTAGCAGAGGTGTAAACTTTTTTTCCCCCATCTCTCTAATGACCTGGATTCCCTTTCAGAACTTAGAGGGTTTTTTGCTGAAGTCGAGGCCACTGCCTTAGGCCCCTGGGATATAGTCTCAGGATCTGCAAGTGGGGCCTTGTATAGGTGGTGATGAGTGTCTGGCACCCTGTAAAATCTATCTGGTTTGGCAGGGGCTGGAGGTAAAGTATCAGGAGCAGTGCAAACATCATTAAATGCATCATCCACAACAGGCAGTACTGGAGGTATAGCTAAGGGTCTATGCTGTGGTAAGTGCAGAAAAGTCCTAAGCCTTTTTCTTGAATCTGAGAAATCTTGTCCCTGCCATTGGAATTGTTCTCTCATGGCATGTAAGGTTTCTCCAAAGGAAAATTCCTCTGGTGGGGAGGCAGATGGAATGGATTCTTCAGCATCGGAATCTTCATAAGTAGAAAAAGGAGCCTCTGGCTGATCTGTAATGTCTGAGTCATCCGAAGAATCATCAGAGGACACTGGCTCGGGGGGCTCTGCTCTAGGTCTCTTTTCTGGGGGCTGAGAGGCCCTGTCTGGGTGAGATTGGGATCCTCTAATTAAGGATATTAAATCCTCTGCCAGAGTAAGCATTTGTGAACTAGAAGAGGGCCTGTGTGAGGGGGGCTTAACAGGCACTGATTTAACAGTTTTGGCTGCTTTAGCCCTGGCAAAGGCCTTAATAGACATGGCTGCAGGAGGCCTAGCAGCACCACGTGCTGGGGTAGAGACATCCAAAGGGATGGTGTCTGATAAATCACTAGGAACCACAGTAGTAGGCAAAACTTCAGAGGCCGATTCAACTAAGGTAGCAGGAGCCTCAGTAGTAGTCATGGATTCGGCTGAAGGTTGACCGGTTTTCTCGGTTTCGGCCGAAACCGAGACACTCGCGGCTTGCTTAACCGTGGTTTCGGCCGAAACCGCGGACCGCGAGTGTCGGTCTTTTTCTTTGCGTTTTTTAACAATTTGGGTAGTCGGAGGATCCGATGGCATAATGTACGCAAAATCTGAGCCGAAAAACTGTTCAGCAAACTCCAACCGACGCCTAAGCATTCGTCGGTTGAAGGAAGCACAGGCTGAACAGGCTGCTACGTCGTGGTCTGGGCCTAAGCAAGGCAGGCAGTAAGAGTGGAAATCTTTATGAGGTATTTGTTTCCCACAAGTTAAACAGTTATTGACTTTTTCTGACATCGGCTGAGGCAAGAAAGAGTCCCCAATGGGGTACTTAGCTTTTTAGAAGTCTTCGAAGAAGTATTCGGTAGTAGTAATCTCTGGATCTGACCGACCGGCACTTGCGAACAGCTTCTGCTTCGGGCACCACGCGGCAAGAAAGACTGAGGAAAATGGCGTCGGCTGATGCCTTTATACCCGAAGACCAGCAGAGATGACGTCGGGTGAAGTGCGACATCAGCGGCCGGACCCAGACTTTGGAATCCGGCCGACCGAAGGGCTGCCTGACGACAGGACAACCCATTTGTTATGACTGCAGATGCATCCTTGAAGGACATCTGTTAGGTTGCGTTCTCTATGTGACTACATTATACTTTGGTCACATATCAATAGTATATCTTATTACAACATTATTTCCAATAAATCACATCATAACCTCCAGCAAAGCCAGAGGACTATGACAAGCATAATAATAACAGTTTTATATACCTGTATCAACTGTGTATTAGTGGCTATTGCACACCACTTACATCTACAGTGCATATCCAAAACACTTGGGAGTGCATGAAAGCACAACATATTATTCAAGTAACAGCATATTGCTTAACAACATACATATACAAGCTTTGTAACAGTGAAAAAGAACCCTATAACCTGTTAGTTTACATACCAATAATGGGCAAGCCAGCACGTAAAAATCTACTGCCAATCATTAGCGGATTGGAGTTCCGCTGTGGCGACTCCTAACTGGGAAAAGCCGAAAGACACAACAACAACAACACATCATACCTTTTAAACTGAAATCATAAAAAATCTGGACAAAGGCACATGAAAATAGGTACAAACCTGTACACTGATTAACGTAAAATTTGCATACATAATTATGTAACCCCACCCACTCTGGAGGAATTGTGGGATACCAACTTTTGAACGCAAACTGAAGAACAGACAAAATATTACACACAAAATAAACAGAACTATAGCGTTTTATTTAAATTAATATTTGAACTTGTATCAAACTTTGAACTTGTACAAACTGCAAAACTAAAATACAATTTTCTTTTACAAAAATAGAATTAACTGCTTCAGCCTTCCATACAACATACTCAAATATCAACAATCCATATATATGCTGCGGGAGTAGAACCCACAGCCTTTTGTACCAATAGCAAGCATACTACCTGTTGTGCTACTAACACGAATTAACTTGGGATAAGCAGTATTAAACTTCTCTCCCCTGAATAACTATGCAGCACAAGGAATCTGGAAAAAGCCAGAATTTATTGTGGAGGGGCAAAGGTCCAAAACCAGGACAACTTTTAAATATTGGTTGTATAATCTTAGAAAATTGCTACAATAAAATATTTTCTGCTATCATGCATTTCCTGAAAGATAAGAAGACTGAAACTCAAATGGCTATCATTGTTTAGTGAACTGAGTTCTAAATATTTTGCCAGAAAACCACAAATTTTAATAGAAACAGACCAAAAGTATGAGCCAAACATTCTGTGAAAATCTGGACAGTTGAGAGCTATGGAATCATCAACTACTTGAATCACAAGTGGTGGTATGAGTACAGAATTCAAGTTCCTGTACCCAAGGTACAGAGTTTGAG
>NC_056745.1:965947599-965982599 GCF_019279795.1 Protopterus annectens | reverse complement strand
CTCTCTCGCGCTCTCTCTGTGGTCATATAACTTAACCTGGTTTTTACCTTACTTCACTCTACACAGATCAGTGTTAGTGCCACAGCAGTTAGCACACTTTTGGTGCAGAAATCCGTGGATTCTATTACCACACCAGGAAGATTATTACTGGCACTGCAGTGAAGCATAAGGAGAATTCAGCACTCCTGGGTGTGCCGTAATTTGGATGAAACGTTAAACTAAGGCTGGATATAAGAGATCCGATGGCACCTATCAAAAAGAATAGGAATTCATTATAAAACATACTTATTTACAATTATCATACAATATTTACACTATATAATTTATCATATTTTAAACAATCCATTTCTCTTATTCATTACATACTTCATTAGACCCCCGCTCCATTTTCTACAACCAAAAACATATCCTTTCCATAATTTTTGCTAAATTCCATCTTTCATTGAACATTATGTCCTTTACCTTTTGATTCCATAGAACCCATGTAAGAGCAAAAAAGAAGTTATGTCTTACCATAGTGCTCCATCTGTGTTGTTGATCTTCACTAATCCTTGACTGTGGGCTCGGTTCCGAGCCTAAGAACTGACTAGGCCATTATTCCAGCTCGCGGCTTCCAAAAGCTCTCGAGCTAACAATCACCTCAGATCATGTTTGCAAACAATAGTGACAGGCAAGAAATAGACTAGAGGCCATATCTGTGTATCTATCAAGAAGCCAATATTTGGGGAAATCCAATCTACCAAGAGATCTAAGGCAGGGGGAAAAGAGGTGGGGAATGTCAAGGATTAGTGAAGATCGACAACACAGATGGAATGTTATGGTAAGACATAACTTCTTTATCTGATGTTGTCAATATTCACATACTCCTTGAGTCCCTAGCTACCTGAATCTTTGGAGGTCTCGTGGAAGAATATTCCTGAGCACCATTGAGCCAAATGACGCACATTCCCTAGAGACCAGGTCCAGCTTGAAATGCATAATACATGTATGAGGAAATGCCCATGTCGCTGCTGCACAAATATCATCTAAAGAAGCTCTGGGATGAAAAACTGCAGAAGCTGCTATTACTCCAGTTGAATGGGCTTTTACAGTTCCTAGAAGGTGTACTAATTGTTGCTATAGGCAAAGGAAATGCAGTCTCTAAGCCATTTAGCCAGACTAACTTTAGAAATTGGGCTTCCCAAATTGACTGAAGAAAAGGAAATAAATAGCTGATCAGATTTTTTTGATTTCCCTTGTTCTGTGAAGATAGAAGCATAGCATATCTAGTAAGTGCAGACAGTACTCCCCTTCATTTCATTCATAGTTAGGAAAAAAGACTGGGAGTTAAATAGTCTGACTGCTATTAGACAACCTTTGGTAGGAAGGAGGGATTTGTTCATAGAGAGATCCTGTCAGATAGGAAGATGTGCAGCATAAGGCCTGCATTTCAGATATTCTTCTAGCAGATGTGATAGCTATCAAGAATAACGTTGTCTATGACAAAAACTTCAAATCACAAGTGGCAGCAGGTTTGAAAGGATCAAAAATAAGGTACTGAAGTACCAGATTCAAGTCCCATGGTACAGAGGGTTCTTTAAAAAGGGGGTCTGAGCATGAAGGTTCCTTTCAAAAAGGTTTTGCAAACATTATGAGACATAAGGGATGAACCATTTAAACCAATATGAAAATTAGAGATTGCAACAAGATATACTCAGATAGTAGAAGATGATGCTCCTGTTTCAAAGAGTAAAGTCAAAACCTCCAGCCCTCTATCAATAGGTGCAGAATATGGGTCAAGACTAAGATCTGATGACAACTCAGAAAACTTTAGTGCATCCGGGTGTGTCTTCTAATGGCTACGCCTGAATCCAGTCCCCTTGTCAGCATGTCCAATTAGACTCATGGACGAGTTAGAAATGGATTCTAGGATGGTGAGCTGAGAAGCCACTTTGTCTCAAACTCCTTCAGCTACTGCTGTTGCCAGAGTGTCTGATAGTTCTTTAATCAGATCTCTTTGAAGTCTGATAAAATGTTCCATGTAATTCATGGACCTGAGAGCAAAGGTTGATGTGGCATATAAGTGCTTTCCAAACCTATCCATAGTCTTACACTCTTAGTTAGAAGGATAGATAGAGGGAATTTCATGGCATCCACAGGAATCCCCTTGGCCCAGTGCTGCTGATCTTGTGCGGCTGAAGTATACAGTCTGGTCTCTTTGCAATTGGCTTGATAGAGTCAGGTATCTTCCAGGCCCACTGAGCAATCAACTTAATGACATTGTCAGTGAGTGGAGAGATCCAAGAAGTAGAGGGCTAGGCAAGAAAGGTGTCTAGGTATACTGACTCCTCCAAGGAAGGCTGGAATGAAGTCCAGCCATCCCTCTGTTTAAGGATCTCCAGGATATCCCCAAAGGAAACATCTTCAAGGGGTGACTTAGGAGAACCTTCCCCTTCATCATAATCGGTATCGTCTGTGTAGGATGCATCCGGGGCATCCAAGTGCTTCTTCTTGCACTTTCTCTTTGAATGTACCTCTTCATTGGGGTGGTCGAGAGAGGTATCCAAAGAAGTCATAACCACTGTGGTTTGATCCTGAGTCTTTTGTGCCCTCTCCCCCATGGAACAGAGTGGTGGAAGCTCTGGTCGGGAGGAAAGTCAAGATGTTTGGTCCAATAGGGGAGGCATAGACTGTTTGTCCACAATCGAAAAGGCCATCTCCATAGCCTTGTAGGTAGCCCCCCCCACAGTAGAGGGGCAGGTTCCCTGAACTGAAATAAACTCCTTCAGAACTGTGGTTTCAACCTGCACTGAGGAGGTGCCTCTGAAGCAGAAGCCAGAGTCAAGCAAGCATATACCAAAGTGCCGAGGGGCATGGAGGGCTCCAAAAGGATTGAAGTTGAACCCTGCCCCTTGGACCGGCAAGGAAACCCCAACCCTGGGAGGTCTCTGGATCTGACAAACCCAAAGAGCTCAGGGTAGCTATCATGTTTGAGAAGGAGCTATGACTGGCACTGAAACAGTCAAAGCCAGGAAGGTTGGTACCAGGGACTCTGAAAGCTCTGCTGGAATCGAAGGAGGAATAAAGGTTGCAGTAGAAGAATGCAGGGTTCCAGAGCCAACAGTGCTAGGAACAACAGAAGGAGGCAATCCTTTGCCACAAGGAGCTGATCCACCAGTCTCATGATATCAGATTTGGTTAGACTCTTGGTGGATCAAGAAGCTAATCCACCAGTCTCATGATATGTGGTTCGGTTAAACTCTTGGTGGATCGTATCAAAGAGACTAAAGGAGATCTGTGTGGACATTTCTCCAAAAAAGGACTGGGAAGACAGTCCACAAAAGGATCCATTGAAGGTGAATATCTGGTGCATGGCAAAGTTTTAAACAAAAACTCCTTTGGTTCCAAAGAAGGAGAAGGTGATATTGTAACTGACATCAGTGTCAAAGGAGTTTTTGCAGAAACAGGCAGTGATGGCATCAGCAGCAATGAAGTTGCTTTAGAAACGGGTACCGATGGTACTGAGGATTGAGTCACTTGACTGACTGATTCCGAAGAAGTTGTAGGAACTGTGGGAACCTTGGCCATTTTACATGGAGGTTCCAAGTAACGTGACGGAACCGATTGACTTCTTTTCTTTGTCTTACTTGAGGAAGAAGAAGAAGAGGAAGAAGTTGAACTTGCCTCTGTTTTGGAAACAGATAAGGCCTCTTCAAAATCTGATTTAAGAAGACCTTTCAGAATAAGTTTATTTCTGTGGTCAATTAAAGCTTTATGGCTAATGCTATGGCAACCTGCACAGTCCTCTTGCAAGTGAACCACTCCTAAACTATAGACACAAAGTATGTGTCCATCTGAATTAGGAAGCTTCCTGTCACATTTTTGCACCTTTTAAAGCCAGAAGTGCCTTTAACAGGCTTGTCCACCATGACTAAAGAAAGATCACACTCACACACACACATAGCGAAAGAGGAGAATAAAAATAATAGAAAGAGTTGTTTTTAGATAAATAAAGTAATTAAAGGAAGGAAGGTAGTACCAACAATGGTATTTTCAGAAAAACCGCAAAGGTAAGGGGGAAAAATACCAAAGATGGTATGAGAGAGATTACCTAAACAGTAGATAGAAGAGAAAGATCACAAGCACAAGATAAGTTATATAGTAGAAACAGGGTAGAAGAAATATAAGAGAAAGGTAATTTCAGAAAAAAAAGATCAGACTTACAGTTTAACAAAGTTATTGCTGTCAACTGAGAGCTCATAGGAGAAAACTCGTCTGGCACTATGAAGTGGCAAACAAGATCTGAGATGATTGAATGAGGAGCATTATGGGTAGAGCTTAGCTCACGAGTTTTAGGAAGAGGCGAGCTGAAAAAATGCCAGAGTCAGTTCCAAGGCTCAGAATCGAGCCCACATTCAAGGATTACATGAAGAGTGACAGTATCAGATGAATTGTTTGTCTGTTTTACATATATATTCCTTCTTCTTAGTACCATGATATCCAAATTTGATAATGTCCATATTTATATTTTCTATACTCATTATATCTTCAAAATATTATATATCTATCAATTTTTTTCCATATTTTTACAATTTTTTTTACATTTTTAAAATGCATGTTCAGCTGTCTTAAGTTCTTTACAATAATGACATACCCTATCCTCCATTCTCTTATACAGATATCTGCCTTAACCAGCAACAACCTTATTCTCTATCTCCTCAAAATGTCCTGACACTCCAATACATGTTTATATCTTTTCATTCTTGCCTTTACTACTTTATATTTTCCCCATCTAACCATTCCCAAGGGTACACATAGTAATGATTTTCTGTAATATTTTCATACCATATTTTTCTATTCTTTTCAATATTATTCATATTTATTTTCCGACATAATATCCTTTTCTGATCAACTTTAAATTCTTCATTTATACCTTGTATTTTACTTTTAATATTCTGCATTGCTTCCCACCACTTACCATATTTAGATCTTAATAACTTATGTAATAAACTATCTTTTTCTTCACTTTACATTTCAGGACCTTGTATAGATTCAAGAAAGCAACATACACAATGGGGTTTACCAAACCCAATCCTCCTTCTTTTTTAACACCCTCCTTCTTTTTTAACACACAGTTTACTTCTGTTCATGAGATTCAATCTTGAACCCCAAACAAATGCAAAAATTATTGTGTATAATTATTTCTCATATGTTAAATGCATAATTTTTGTTATTATTATTGAGTTTATCAAATGCACTTTGTTTAAAGGGAAGATGAAAAGAAGACCAACATTTACACATACTTCTTATCTCTTCTAACAGCTTTTTCCATTGCACTTCTATTACCTTCTGTTCTCCAAACTGTATCCCTAAAATTGCTACCTCATTAAGATTAAATTCAATCACTGCTATTTCTTTATCATGTCCTAAACCTTTACTTTTTTCTTTGCTTAAACTCAAACCTATTTCACTCAAACTCTTACATAAATTACTCGGTAATTTTCCATATCTTCCACATCTTTGGACACAATTACAATATCATCCACTTATGATAACATGACTGGTACCTTAATACCTTCCTGGTGTATACAATATGCATCTGTCAATTCCTAATTTATATGACTCACTACTGTATTCATTATCAGTGCAAATAGTGTGCTACTCAATGGGTATCCTTGTTTTATCCCATTTTTTCTCATGTCTCTACTTAACTAAAACCTGAATCATATTATAGTCATAAGCTGAAATGCATATGATTGTTACTTTTTACTTATCCTATGCAACTGAAATGTTTCCAATAACTTATAATGTTGTACATTATCAAAAGTTTTCTATATATCACCTATTATAATTTTACCTTACCATTTGTACTTATGTTATTTTCCACTAACTCAATAATTATCCTTGATAATTCCTGACAACTTCTGCCTCTTACACTGAAAATCATACAGTTTATTACTTTATTAATTATGTTTTCCATTTTCTTTTGAATTATTTTCATAAAAATCTTATAATCCACATTATTTATTACTACTGATCTTCAATGCCTTATGTCATGCTAATCTCCTTTCTTCAAAATACATTTCATTACCCCTCCCCATTATTCTTTATACTTAAATCCTTCTTTTAACCATTCATTTAATACATTCAAAAAATAATTATTTTGCCATAATTCTAAGGTCTTATGCATTTGATACTCTGCAGCATCAGACCCTGCTGTTGACTCTATGGTCACCAATCCTAATATTTTATTCAATTCTTTCAAACATATTTCCCTTTCTAGCTGCTCAATATCTTGTTTCAAAAATTATTTTACTTCCTATTTCTCTATTTTCATGAGATTTTCTCTTGAAACATTTCCTTTACATATTCTATCACTACTGACATTTTTATTGTGTATCTTGCATCTCATCTAATTTATCTTTTAATTATCTCATTACAGTATAATTTTCTTTAACTAACTTACTTAAATATGCAGCTATTTCCTCCCTCTTACCTTGTACACAGTATTTTGTTTATACAACAAATGCTTCATTTTTGCTTGATTTAAATCATACAATTTCTTCTCTTTAAAAAAATATTCTCTATCTTTTTTTTCCAATGGAATAAAAAACAACTCTTTACTTATTTTCTTATAATTTTCCTTATTTTCTTTTCCTTACATCTAGCTCCTACTGCTTGAACCATTTCTTATATTTTTATATAAAAGCTATCCACCATTCTGACCAACTGATCTTTTCAAAATTCCCTCACCAAAAAAATTCCCTTCTGATCCCATTTCACCTCGTGTATTATTTTTATCCATTTTCCTATCTTTATACATCATTCTTACCCTTTTATTTCTAGCCAAATGGCTATGACCTGAAAATCCAGTCTCTAATACCCCTTCCTTAATTATGTCTATTACCTGAGATAATAAAACATATCTATTTCTGTACTATGTTCTCCCCTTCTAATATGTCTATCCAATACATTTCCACAAATATAAATTACCACATTGTATAATGTTATTTCTAATACTTCAATCACATCACTTACACTTTTCTTTCTATTTTTCAAGCCACAATTAAAATCTACTACAACTGCAATATCCACATGTATTGCTATGTAATCGAAAATGCACTGAAACATAATTCCTGTATCTTTTCTTTGAATATAAGCATAAATTGCTATCAGGCTATGTGTCTGTTCCTTACATCTTATATCCAAAACTGTCATTCTTCCCATTTTTACTGTTACATGCAGTAGTTTTACTGTTTCGTTTAATAATGTTCCTGTTCCTGAACATACATCCTTACCTAGATTCCAGACAATATCACTAGCCCATAACTGTTCAGTCTGATATCTTTCCAATGCAGTTAAAGCACTTATATCTTCTAAAATGATTATATCTGTATTAAGCTTCCTATATCATTCCAAGACACCTATCCTCCTAGTTAAACTTTTCAAGCCGTTAACATTCACTGATATCATTTTACACATAACTTTTCAAAAATAAATTATGATACATACTTTATACCATATTGCCAGTTTTGTTATCTATCCCTTCTTTTCTTTCTTATCATTTCCTTTAGACTTTCTGTTCCTTTCTCATACTGTCTTACAAATCAAATTAATTTTAGTTTTTACCGTAATCCAATTTTCTGTATGTTTCTTTTACATCTTTACTTAATAATTCTTGTTCTTTATTTACTTCTTCTGTCATATTTTCCAAATGTTCACCGTCTTTTACCACTTCTGTTTGTGTCCTACCCTCTTCCTTCCTCTTATTTTTTTTTTCTTATAGTCTATCCATGAATCACATTTAAAACATTTCAATTCACATTTTCTTACATGTCCAATTTCACCACACATATAACTCTTTTATCACATTCTTTAATTAAATAATCTGATTTTCCACAATAAAAGCATGGCTTAGGTTGATCCCATTACCTTACAATACCTTTTCCCCCTCAACATTTCTTTCACTTGGAATATGCACAATAACATCATTTTTCATTTTCAACACAACATTACATTCCCATCCAACCCCTGTACATAAAAATCTATTGTCATAACTGTATCACTGCCCATAACATCTTGACATACTGTAATTAAATGTTTCTTTAAAGTCTCTTTTTCATTATCAGTTCTAAACTGAATATGAACTTCCTTCTAAGTGTCTTTACTAAGTGCTTTCAAAATATATAAGCTCCAAGGCTGACAGTTTTTTTTTCATATTGCCCTAAAAACTAATCCATTCTTGTCCCAGTTTCAGAAATAATGTCACAGAATGTCTCTTTATTTACATGAATACATGTCCTTATTTCCTCTGGTTTTACACCCAGAGAAGAAATAACATTGTTCCATATGTTATATCTGTCCATTTCATCCTCTGATTTACTGAAAATTCTTACAGTAAAATATTTTTTCTTACTAATTGCCACCTTCTTATTTCTTACCATGCCCACATATGTTTTATTCTCTTTACAGATTCCACCCTTTTCATTCACAGTTGTCGAATCCTGTAACCTGTCCATTACCTCACCCCAGTATAGGTCCTGTCCATTCTAATGTTCACTTTCTGAAAGCAAAACATTTTAATACATCATCCTGCAACTCTCCCAACTGGAGAGTTGTAACAGTGCACTCCTCTCTTGCTTTGACCACTTCACTAAACAACTGCTGCTGAAATAATAACACCAAATCAGCAGAAGACTCAACTATCTTCCATCTCACAACACATCTTCTGACTCCACAAAACTTCATTCTCATCTTCAGTGTTATCTATGAACAACTCGCTCCTTATCACAGTGCTTTCTTACCTCATAGTCTTCATAGCCACAGCTTTGTCACCACCGTACACTAAGTCAAGCTCTGCTATATTGCCCTCCTGCTTCTCCAGGCCACCAATGCACTGGGAACGGAAGCAAAAACTGCACAGGTCAAACATATCTTCCCAGCAATACTGAAAAGACTAGGCAACGTTCCCTGATGCTGTGGCCAAATTTTCCCTTATAGTATAAATACCACCTTGGGTCTCCCCTGAAAAGACTCTTCTACCTAGTGTGACTAACCTGGTCAACAAAGAATAAATAAACATAACTGACTCTCTTTTTCATTGTGATTCTTTCAGCATGCAAACTCTGATACCCACTCTGTATATAATGCATCTATACATTGTATTCTGTCAGTTACTGTATAATAATGCCATTTATCTACTGTATTTAACCCTCAAGCCAACTCTGATATTCACTATGTATATGATGCATTTATATTTTGTCTTTTGTTATTCACTTTGTATACAATGTCATGTAACTGTCATGCTTATCCCTGTACTGAGAATGAAACAGATCCATTGGGATCAGTGCCCTACCCTGATTAACAAATCCAAAATAAATAAATAAATAAAATATATCATACACATGTGTATTTATCTATGCACCCACACTCAAATTAGCACACAAACATGAATACATAAATTCATGTAATTGAGTGTTTGTGTTTCTGTGAGTGTGTTTGTGTGATCATAATGTAGGCAAGCCAACATATACTGTGGTAGTGCATTATCTACAAATATTTATAACCAACTTTATCACACATGGGCATCTATTTGTTACATTGACCCTTTAATTACTCCAAAAATATTGCATTACCTTTTTAGTCAATCCAGATAATTGGATTAGTACACTATAAGGCTTTTGAAATACTACACATGCTGCAGTCATTCACTCTACTTCAGTCATTGTACCCACAGCTAGACTCCAAAACAATTTAACTTTAGACATCATGCTGCCCCAAGAACTTAAACAATGTCTGATTCTTAAAAAAATGACTTTGGGATTCCTCAAGGCATGTAGTTTATTGAGGAATTGTAGTGCCTCACACTTAATTATACAAGGAGAATTGGGTTCACAATGCCACAACACTATACCAGATTCTACCTTTGCACTGACTACCAGTGCAAAAATCTCTAAGTAAAAGACTTGTCCATTAAAGTCAATGGGTATATACAGAGTAGTTAATGCTTCCTTTCCTTTATGTCAGAACTGGTACTGCATGTACTACATGTGTGATAACTTAAATGTTAGTAGTATCAGTTCCAGCAAGAAGGTGGAGCCGGGCTCAGACTAGTGAAGAGTCAGGAGGTCACTGATACGGACACAACTCCTTCATGTACATAGGCTATGACTCAAAACTCTTTTTTGTTTGATAACATTATACTGCAGTTTTGTAGCAGGCCTCATAAATTTCCAGTCCCATATTGTGAAGCTTAATACTGCATACATGACAAAGATTTATATGGCCCACATACAGTATTGTAGTTAGCATTCAGGTGGCACTGTGGGGAAAAGTGACGGATGACCTGTTACTACATAACAGTCTGAAATTCATTTACATATGATGCCTCCAACACACACTAGCTGGTCTTGACATAGTGAATACTCTTAACACTTGAGGTACTACTGTAGCACTAAGAAATGCAAGGCGTACTCTGTCCAATTAATAAATAATACTGGGGGCTGAGATGGGATTTTGTATTAGGTTAGTATTGCAGGCTGGTGTAGTCGTTC
The DNA here is from genome assembly GCF_019279795.1 of Protopterus annectens. Lineage (NCBI taxonomy): Eukaryota > Metazoa > Chordata > Ceratodontiformes > Protopteridae > Protopterus > Protopterus annectens. Next base: position 965,972,067 of record NC_056745.1, on the reverse strand, counting down.
CACAGAACTATTCTGGATCATTTGCTATCCAGAGTGTTATTGCTTGAGTAAAATAGTGCCATACTAGGAGAACTGTATCTCTGATGAATTGCAACACAATTAAGACAAAATGGTAACCACTTGTACAGCTCAGAAGTATACTGTAGAAACTGCATTCAGACTAAAATTCTAGGCTTTCCTAGCTTGAGTGCTTCGCAGAATTGTAAGTGACACACCATCTCTCAACTCTTTTTTCACATTTTGCTGTTATGCAAAATATACCCTGGTACAAGTATTGTAAGAAGTAAGTGTGCACTGTATATTGCATAATGTTATTCAGGCTAGTGATTCATAAGCATAAATCACTATTATTAAAAGTGGTGTCCAAATGTATCTAGTTATTCTATTTTTTATTTTGTATTTATTTAACATTTGTTTACCAGGAAAGTTGACTAGAACAGAGCCTGTTTTCAGTGGAGGCCCAGGGAGAAACGCTCCAGATGAATGTCTTTGGAATTTATTTATTTATGAAGTGCTTTCACAGTTACTTATGAACAGTGCTCTCCTGTACGCAATTCATTCGCACCCTCCTCTGTAGCTTAACAAATGGTGTGCTATGCTGTTCTGCATGACTGCAAAGCACAGTGCAGTACAGAAAAGAACATCTATGTATAAAAATATGCCTCATACTGTGCATTGTTCAGACGTTACTACTGCTGCTGATTTATAAAGACATCACAGTCATTGGGCATGACGGTGGTGCTTGGCTCATTAACATAGTACAGTAATGAGGGAATACAGTGCTGTGAGAGCTCATATTTGTAATAGCTCACAAGCATCACTACATGCGGGACAGCTTGAAAGGGGACACTGTGACCCTTGGTTAAATAGGTAAAATGATTACCCAGACAAATGTATACCTCTCAACTGCTATGATTTTGTTATAGCACTATGATTTGGCTTTCAGATTCAGCCTTGGTTTTCCTAGATTGATGATGTTCCTCATAAAGTAAGGCCTGTTTATGGGTACATGCTCTATTAATTTCTTAAAATAAGCTTATACAAAGGTTCACTACCCCTGTCCATATAGAGTCCAGTTTGTAAAGACCTTCTATTGTGAGAAATAAGAAAGTGTTCCTCTTTCTAGCACTGTGCTATGATTTTTAAGAGCTAGTGTTATGATTTTTAATGTGCAGAGGTTGAGAGGCATAGACAAATAAACCGAGAAACAAGTCTTCACATGATCAGCAGCTACTCAGGAAAATGTCCAAGTGAAACTTATAAGCAACATTAATGTCAATTTACAGTACAGGACGAGACATCTTAAAGAGTGTGCCAACTAAAATTTGGGATGCATCTTGAAATATTAGTGGCAGGTAGTATAAATATTCTCTTCCTCTACTGTACAAACCAATGCTACTTAATTTTGAACTATCACAACATAATACAAGTCATACGTTGTTTATCTCGGTCCATGTATTAAACATCTCAAAAGTACATAAATTGTTTTATGTTACTTCTAATACAAAAATTGAAAAGCTGAGGTTTTAAATAATTCCTATGACTATATTTTGAAACTGGTTGCCATACTATAGGATGCATACTGTAATGTCTATGATGCACAGATGCAGTAGTCTTTGAATATGACACTGGAGTTTGGAGCGAAATGCATAGACTCATTGAACTCACTTTGGTAGTAAGTCCTGCATATCATGACCTAGAGATATCTTTGTGGAATGCAGAATTGCTTTGGTATTGTTGGGGTCAAATGATGATGATAAGATGAAGTTTTTGATTTGTTCTTGCAGGCAATCCCCAACTACAAAAAAGTTCTGAAAGAGACATCCTTATGAATTAACTGCCCCATCAAATTGGTAAAACACTCACTGAGACCTGATAAATTAAAAAAAAAAAAAAAAAAAAAAAACACTCCCACATAGACAAACACACTAACACACACACACACACACACACACATACTTTCAAATTCACAAAATCCCTGACATAGAAATATAACATGCTCTTTCCATATGCTAATAAATAATGGTGTGACTTCCTAAATATTAGCCTGACTAGAGACACACACACACACACACACACACACACACACACACACACACACACACACACACACACACACACACACACACACACACACACACACACACACACACACACACACACACACACACACACACACACACACACACACACACACACACAAAATAAATATTTGTGAAGGATGGCAAGACATGCTGCATGACCCTGATATAAGGCATTTCCCACTCCCTAAGAGCACACAACCATAATGAATATCGAACATTCAGCAGTGTGTTAAATCAATTACTGTACATCTTCTCTGTCTAGGAGTTGCAGGAGAAACACATGCAACACTTTATAGCCATCCTGTCAGTACAAAATAATGTCCTCTTATAGAACAGCAAGATGACAACAATGGTAAATTTTAGGTTCTTTCTTCATGGGCTATTTTTATGTTTACAGTCAGAGCCATCCTGATTATGACCCAGTTGAGCCAGATTCAATTTGCAGCTTGGCTGACCGATGGAGTGGCAGGGAGGTATGGATGTGTCTCTCCTGGCTGGTAGGGTGATAGTCCCTTAGTGCAGGCATGGTCCAAAGAGGGGAGTTGCTTTTAGATATAATCAATGGGTATGGGTATAAGGAATCACCATAGAACAGGATGCAAAGAAGGCTTGAGCACCAGGATGCCTTTAGAATTCATAACCTGCCACAGTAATGTCAGGCAAGAAAGTGTGCCCTATGTTGGGAATTTACTTCACTGGTAGGTTTTGTGAATTCTATGCTGAAGGTAAAGAGTTGCAAATCCTGCCAATGGACTAGAACTCACAACATTCTTATCTTTTAGTATTCTAGGTGAATGCACTCTCTGATAAGCCTCTTTCTTGCTCTTTATCAGACATCCTTGATATTTTATCTCCACCTAAGTTACATATAGACACACACACACGCACACACACACACACACACACACACACACACACACACACACACACATATGTGCACACAAATTATAGCCACTTTATTAATTATGTATATCTCAAATGTCTAATTCTGATCAAATGAATTGATAAATACAAGGTGATATGTTTTAGATCATTGTTATATTCATACTGTGCAAAACATTAAAACGTTCCTTTCATCTACACACAAATACACACACAAACAAATTCACAAGTGTGCATAGACACATGCTACTTTATTGACTGTGCACACCTCAGTTGTCCAGCTGTGATCGACTGAATGAATCAATACATAAATTATAGCTACAGTAATGTGTTTCAGGTTGCTACTGTCAGATATGTGCAATATAAGCCATAAAACCCTTCCCTGGGTGCACATACACACACACACACACACACACACACACACACACACACACACGCACACACGCACACACACACACACTTCTGACATCTGTGTTTTCCACTATCTCATGGCAGGCAGAAATGGTTACTACTGCTTTCACCTCTATGAATTCCAATTTTCTTCTCACTAAGTTCTGCTTAAAAAGTCATAATAGAAAAGTGCAAACACATTTTAGTGTCATTCTTCATGCACTTTACAAGTCCATTTTAAGGCATAGTTAGTGAGGGGAAAACAAATGGCAGCTGAAAAAAATTAAGTCATAGTATAAAGATATTAAATCATGGGCAGGTACACTTGTTTCTCCTCCAGGATGTCCTTCCAGGTTAATTCTCCATTTCACCATTCAGGTTGTTAAGTCAGCATTTAGAATGCCGTAAGTCAATTTTCTATGTTACTTTTTTGTACTTTAGGAAGTAGGTACTTTTTGATGTAAAGGTACTTTACTTTAATTGTCTTGTAGCATATTTTAAATTCCAGTGGTATTCTCAGAGGATATTGTAAACAGAAGCATAGCTAAAAATTTTTGAATTGACCATTAGTTTTACAGAATGCTGCACCTACTATATAGGTATAGTGCAGTGCATGTTTCTAAACTGAATAGCTTTCTATTACAAAAAAAAAAAAAAAAAATCAGCTGACCAAAAAAGGCTATTTAATAATATTTAGCCATATACCTTGTAAAATATACTATTTATGAATAAACACTAAGGCATCACTAAAATAAATTACCCTTAAAAATGCACACTGTGGCACGCATTATGTATGCCTGTCTACACCCACGGCTGAATGCTTATCAAACCTTCCCCCATTATCATTAAAGTAGCATAAATTTCTCTAACTATTAAATCATTGTCATATAACTTGTATCTATTCTTAACCAATGTTTTCATATTATGTCTAATTTGGTATAATTATTTGAACTATAGTTGTTTTTCATATTATTTTTAAAGGCTGTAAAATTATTATTTTTAAAATGTTTTGTAAATACTTTGTAGCATTTCTCCCCAGGCCTCCGCTGTAAATGTGCTCTTACCCAGTCAGACTTTCCTGGTAATAAAATGCCAGCAACTACCTAAATAAATAAATAATTCAAATGTCTCATAGCAACATATCTGCCTACTTTATACTTTAATGTTAAAGTGGGAAGTCCTAGACTGAAGAAATTCAAATGCTGAACACTGTAAATGATTCAGTTTACATCTAACAACAAGATTCTGTTAAGATATCAGGATTATTTAGCAATTACAGTTGCTAATACAAAAAGGAGTCTCAGCTCAAAAAACATTTCCTCTGGCACATTTTACTATATGCATAAAAAATAACCTCTTTACCTCTGCATGTGGCACATTTACTTTTTTGCATAATGTATATGTATTAATAACAAGATCAGCTCCACTTTTATGATCAATGCTTTGTCTACTAGTACTTCCCTTATGTAGACAAATTTCATGCACTGCCTTGGTGATTACCATTGAAGTACATTCAATTTCTAAGATTTCTCTTCAGATTCACTGCGAATGGGATACTAAGTAAAGACTTTTTGACCACTTTTACAAGAATACTCAGTAACCATGCAGAAGTGATAGAAATAGCTCATATATGAATATCTAAAAATATGTGACGGATATAAACGATGTTTGAAAAAAAATATTTTTTTTTTCAGACATAATCAAACCAGACTCAACAACTGCACATTATTAGTAATGTTGTCTGCATTCCTAAAACCCTGTAGGTTCATTTTTTATCATCCCACAACTGTGCAATATAGGTGTAGTTCAAACTAAATGTGAGGCTAGTGTACTGTGTTGTTTCTGTCACATGCAACAAAACCCACTACAACTCCTGTAGCAAAATGTTTCCCTCTATGCATCTACTTTCATGTCTATAAGGGGTTTACAGGTACAAATAATCATGTGATGCATTCAACACATGGACATAATACCTGGAAACTGGCTGCCAGCAAAGACTGAAACTGAATACACTCACAACTCTCTAATTCAAAAAAAATAAATAAATCACAGAGTATATGCATAGATGTCGCCTGGACAGCTGGAAATAAGTGGATATTTCACTTTTTAAGAGAATGATTTATAAGGATCTTTCAGTGAGTATAATAATTTAAAAGTATATAAAATGAATACATACTGTTCCTGGTCGTGGATATGGAACTTGTCCATCATACTGCACCCACTGATGGTCAGGTCCTTCCTTATGAGCATACGGACCATTAAAAACAGCTCTGATGTCAGTCATGCTGTATGCACAAACTGCAGACCCTCGGAATATTGAGCTGAAAGATAAGGTTATAGAAAGATTATAACTAAACATTACAATTTGGAACATGGCTCATTTAAAGTACAGATGCAGTACAATGTCTATGTAGTTAAGAAAGAAACAGAACTAAATCTTATGATTTTTGGAGCATAATTTAGTAACTTTCATGAAGACTGGAAAAATAATGCATTAGTGACTTCTTGATTAAAATCACCTAGTCTGGGCCAAGTATACAGATCCAACTGTACGGGGCTAAGTAGTAAATTCTTCAATGAGTTTGATATGGGAAAAAAATAACAGAGATATGTACATACATATAGATACATAAATATGTAAATAAATAGGTTGATTAAGAATTCCAAGTAGGCTTATAACACTGGGCCAGTAGAGTGCTGGCTTCTGAGATTAAACATGCACGACTTGAACTTGCCTAAATATAGCTTTTGCTTAGTCATGTTTCTTTCATATATTTTACCTAGATAATTTTGGGGTATACGGGATTTGTCCTTGGTGTTTAATAATTATCTACTTAACACATTGTGTGGTACTGCAAATATAGCAATTGTTAATTCAATTAAATCTTTCTTTCTCTCATTATATATATATATTGTATTGTTTTGTTTTTTTCTCTCTCTCTCTCTCCTTCTCTCTCCAGTTATGTTGGTAGTGCAGGACTTGAAATCACATTGGAAGCCTATAGGTTCTTAAGTGAAGGTTTCTATAAGGGACTGCCAGGATGGTGGGATCATCTGAGGTTTGTTTGTTTTCACCAGACAGAGCAAGAGGGCAAGACCACTTGATCTAGAACTGAATTCCCAAGGACAGCAAACCTATGTCTAAGAAGTGAAAGTATCAGCCTTGTAGAGGGGCCATGGAAACCACAACTATAGAGCAGCCATCAGTCAATGCCTTAGCAGAATATTTTACTTCATCAGGTAAAGTGATCAATATAGATTGTGCTGATGAAGTCAGGCTGGGGGATCAAGCAGTGGAGCAACATATGGATGCTTTGCCAGAAGATGGCTGGTCTAAACATTTTGATTTAGTCATTCAGAAGGGGTTAAGGAATCTGTAGTACACCCCCCCCCCAAGTTCCAGAGAGGAGGTGACGGGTTTAGTAGGCCCCTTTCATCAACCTTTCCTCAGCTTTTTTTAGCAAGTCAGCAATCTGGTGCAAGAAAAAGCATTTTTTTTTCACAGTTAAAGAGGCAGCACAGAAGCCATCCCATTGTCAACCACAGGGCATTCATTACCCCCGGCACAATTAAGAAGAAAATTTTATCCGCTGGATCTCATCAATAAAAAGAAGGATTGGAGTTCTAGCTGATGCATCTTTTATACTTTCTCCAGTGTTCCTTGGTAAATTACTACATTAGTACATATGAGGCTTGAGTACATCATGCATCACCGGATGAGGCCATCCGAATCATTAAGAAATTCAGAGAATCCTGGATGGCAAACCTGGATATTAAGGCAACCTTTTGCTTACTCCCCATCTGTGAGAAGGACTGACCACTCATGGGTTTGAACTATGTCGATGGACTGTGGAGTGGCACATGTCACCCTTGAGAAGTTCACCATAGCCTTTCATTGGAGCTGGTAGCAAAGGGCCCCATGGCAAGCAGCAATCCATTACATGGGCAATGTTTTGATCATAGGTAGGAGAATGCAGGTAATAAGGATGGCATGGACCAATTCATCTCATTATGTCAGCAGCCCGGGGTGCTACTTATGGAGGATAAGACTGAGAGCTCTCTTATGTCACTGGTATTCTTGGGTATAGAAAATGTATGTAATTTCCATACCTTTTAATTTGCCACAAGCCAAGTTGATCACTTGAGGGATGCTATCAATGTGTTTTCAGAAGCTTGTGATACAGGAAGTCATACAGCTTCTGTGTCTCCTCAGTTTTACCTGCCAAGCAGTTTCACTGGGCAGGATATTTATCAGACTCTTGGCCAATCTGTTGAAAGGCAGTTGTAAGAAGTACTATCAGGTATGAGTTTCTACATGGATGGAGGCTGACCCCAGCTTATGGAGCATCATCCTTGCTGGCTACGATCATGTTTTCCTATGGCAAGATGACTCTGTGAAGAAATTTAACTGCCCACCATTACAGCTGGGAGCCTAATGATGGAAGCTTATTAGGAAGGTCAGTTGTTTGCTACTCTTCAACTAGCATCATGGTCAGTGGAGTGGGAGAGTGATGATATTTTTAGAAATTATGCCATTCTGGGCTACAACAGTAGTTTAGCATGAACAACTCCATATAAAGGGAGTAGTGTTTCACTCAGACATGGCAGTAGGGAGGTTGTTAGTAAAGAAGACATCTAAATGAGTTCTTGGACAGTTAGTACTAGAAAAGCCTGCAGCACAGCCCTTAAACTTTTATGAGGCTCTACACTAGTTTGCCAAATCAGGAAAGACTGCTTTCCTTTCCTTTCTATGATTACATTTTATGTAGGTGTTTCTTCAAAAAGATAGTTAAGACTCTTCAAATTCTGCTCTCAGCCCTCAGCTGGTTGACAAGGTGTGTTGGTTTGCCAGACTTCACTAAGAAATGGGTTACCGGCAGGGTTCTGAAGGAATAGGAAAGGATAAATGGGCTAAAAATACTTGAAGATGGGCCACTGTCACTGGTTGATTTTACTCTGTCATTCAGGGAGTGCATTTAGTAGTTAATGTTTATCCTATGTAAGCCATGTTAGCCACTTTACTATCTTGGTTATATGTGGAAACTTTTTATGGTCAGTGAGTTGTCATCATTATGTTGGACAGATGTGTCTGTGACTGATACGGACTTGGTATGGGTCTATAGGCCCAATACTGACAGTGGGGGGTTAGTTCATCAAGTGCCCTTGACAAAGCAGCATCTGCTATAATTTGCTCAGTGCACTGGGTACTTACCTTATGAAATGTGTCTGTTGGGTTTATATGTAATGATTTAATGTTCAAACATCCCTCAGGTCACCTGGTTACCCAAAAACAGTTTGATGCTCAACTTTGCAAAGTTCATTTGGGGTTATTATTTCCATTACTTATAGATGAGGAAGGCAACTTACCTGGCCAGGAAGGGTCACTCAGGGGACGGTATTAAATGCATATGGCCCTCCAGATCATTTCTGTTTTATATAAGATAGGTTTGTTTATTGAACAGTGTTTTTGTTAAGTTTTTTTAGGTGTTAGGCATATCATAATACTACAGAGCTTTTCATAGCTCATGCAGTGAAGAGAGTGACAGTAAGGACAAATGGCTCAAACCTGGGGCTTGACTCTGGTCTTGGGAAGTGATTTGGAGGGGTTTCACAGGACTTCATTGGGATCTGCTGGGGACAGCTGTTCAGTTTATTTTTAGTATGCAACAACAGTTTCATGGTATGCTCGTGATTTGTTTATCCATTGTATCATGATTCAGATGGGTTGGAGCAGTCAAACCAACATTGTGGATTCAGCCAGAAGGATCATCATTCACAGAGTTGACAGGACAGCCTCACTGTTGGGCTTTTCATTCACTGAGCATCTGGAATTAAAAAAAAAAAGTCTGGTTTTGCCTGATGGATTTCAGTAATTTGACTTTGACCTATTTAATCTATATTTCTCACTCAGGCTTTATTTATTTAAGAGAATTTATGAGTTAGTAAAAGTGGGTTGTTGTTTAATAAATATTATTTAAAAAAAGAAATAGAATAAAATAAAAGACAGCAAAGTAACATGATACACATTTAACATATTGCATTAGCCAAACTTATATTTGAACAAACATGAGCATTCCTTCAAAATGTTAGTACTACAAATAATATCTCTAACTATTATAAGGGGAGACCTTGTAAATAAGACAAAATGTAAAGAATTAGAGTGGACTGCAAAACTGAATGCAATATGTTATCCAGGTATAAATGAAGTCTGTACTTTAAAATTTATTTTGAAAGTGAGAGGCATGCATCATTATCATGTGTTATTTTTTTTTTATTTGCAACTTGTGTGTGTGGCCATAAGATATTTGACAAAGCATTTGTTAATATGAAATCTTGTACATTTTTACTTATATAAAATATTTGTCATGAACGTTTGCTGTACTTTCTGTTATTAATAAGTGTATTATATGTTGAATTTGTAAAGCACTTTTCATTATATTATATTATATGTTCATAGGTTCATAGGCATTTACTAGGGTAATACCACAAGGGTCTTTTTAAGCCTAGCCAAGCATCCCAAATCTCTGACAAGTTCTGATACCCTTGATAAGTGTAAGCAAGGTCTTGAGAGATGAAATACTGGCAAGCTGGGACCTGGGAGATAAACCATTTACAGGTTGTCTGTGTCCATTAGAGACACCGGTACCAGGCCAGGGATGAATTTCTGGTTCCCCATCCAATTGTCCAGCTTGCTCTTGAATTGGGTTATGGAGGAACTCTGCTTCACATGGATGGGGAGCCTGTTCCAGAGATGGGGTAATCTGTGGGATACATACCTGTCTCTCCAGCAGGTCCTATGTATACCCCATGCACAGTTTAAGTTTTTAAAATGGGTAATTTTGATGCTCTTTGTTTTGCAGATATGCAGGAGGTTCATCAGAGTGGGGTCTGATAATGCCCTGTATGTCAGGCACAGATCTCCAGTGAGAAGCCTGTAAGAGACTGAATACAGGGATAGAGCCTTGAGGCTGTCTTCATAGGACATTTTACTTAAGCTCTGTATTCTCTTAGTGAGGAACTTTTGTGGACATTCCAGTTGTTGGATATGCCTGATTAGGTACATACCAAAGCGGGAAATTGTACTCAATGTCAGGTCTGATGAATGATGAATACAATGGAACAATGACTTCCTTGGATTTAGATGCCATACCTTTGTTTATAAGTTATGCAACATAGAATGATTTCCTCACAGCTGTAGACATGTGATGGTGAAAGGCCAGATTGCTATCTATGTGCTTTCCTAAGTATCTGACTACTGGGTGAACTCTAAGGGGTGTATTGTCAACATGATAGTTACCAGGAGTGGATGACTTCCCAAAGGATACTATTATGAATTTCATGGCATTTAGTTGTAGTCCATGGCTCTGACACCAGCTGTTTGTCTGGGTCAGTCCCTTCTGGAGAACATTTGTGTCAGTGTGGAATTCAATGACAGCTCCTAATTTGCAATCATCTGCAAATTTAGTCAGCCAGAGACCAGTGACATTGGCCTTGACTTCAGAGAAGTAAATGCCAAGAAGGAGCAGTCCAAGGACTGATCCCTGAGGGACTCCACTTGCAACTGGCCATTTTCTAGAGGTGGACTCTTCAATTCTAACTTCCTGCTCCCCATCTGTGACCAGTCCTTGAGGGACTCCACTTGCAACTGGCCTCTTTGTAGAGGCGGACCCCCCAATTCTAACTGACTGCAACCGGTCTGTGAGCCAATTGGCTATCCAGTGACATATGAGTTTGCACTTGAACTCTTGAGTTTGCCACCAATGCCCAAGTGGGTGTTGCGTCAAATACCTGGCCAGGTCAAGGTAGGCAGTATGAACGATTTTGCTCTCATCCATTGCTTTGGTGACCTTCTCAAAGAAGTCCACCAGGTTGGGTAGGTAGATCAGCCCTTGATGAAACCAAACTAGGCTGTGTCCAGTGTCTGAAGGTTTACTATATCACTATTGATCATTTCCATGATAATTGTGTTCATGGCTTTACATATAAAACTAGTAAGCCTTATGGGTCTGTAGTTTCCGAGGACTGTAGATGACTCACCTTTGTGCAGAGGGATGACTGTTGATGTTCTCCAGTCATAAAGCAAGAAGCCTGTTTGGAAACTACAGTTAAATAGCAGTTCCAGAGGCCCTGCTAGGTCATGTTTCATGCTATTTAGAATGCATCCTGGGATACTGTCTGGGCCCACTGATGCAGTATCCTTGGCCTTAGAGAGAGTATTAAGGACCTGTTCCCTAGTGACAGCAAGGGGAGTTATATCTGATGGCATTTCCTGAGGGAAGACTAAGGAGGAGAGAGAGGTAAAATTGGAACTGAATTTATCAGCCAGTAGGTTTGCTATATTCTGGCTCAGTATAGGTGGCTCCATTTACAATGAGCTCTGCACACAATTGTGTACTGCCTTTGAGGTTGTGGACATAGCTAACTAATGCCTTGAGGTTGTCCTTGGCCTGGGAGACCAAATTCACCTCAAATTTGGCTTTGCTAAACTTTATTTGTCCTTGGAGATGTTTGTTTAGTTTGAATAGAATGCATTTATCCTGCTGTGTGCTGCGCCCCATAATTATGCCATATTTTTCTTCCTTCTGTTATATAGCTTATTGATTCTGTGATTCCAACAGGGTGGCTCATTTTTTGAGTTTGTTCTGTACTTCCTCATGGGTACAGCTACCTCTATGCAGCTATTAACATGCTTGTTCAGGGTTTCTGTAAACAGTTCTGCATAAGTAGCAGTGTTCTCAGGGTTTATGGGGGCTTGACATTTTGCTAGGTTATCACTTAATAGCAGGAGGTTAGCCTTAAAATAGTTCTTGAATATTCCAGGTTTAGCTGGGGATTCAGTTTTTATTTTTACTTCAAAGAATACCATTTTATGATCTGACCCTACCAGGGAAGACATTACAGTAGGGGGTGTGCAGCACTCTCCCATATTAGTGAGGACCGGATCCAGTATGGCTTCATCCCTGGTTAATGTACTGACTACGTGGTTCAGGGAGTTTGTGTTTACAAAATCCAGGAATCTCTGTGTCTGTACGTTTGGTGTCATATAGAATTCCCAGTTAATAGTGGGGTAATTAAAGTCACCCATGAATATGGTATTGGGTTGGATGGTTAGTGTTTCTAATAAGTTTCAATACATAGGATGGGTTTCCTGGGTCATAGAGGGAGACCAACAGCTGGCAAGGAAGTGATATTAGATTTTGTCTATGGTGATTTGAACATGGAGCAGCTCAAGTGCATTGCCTGTTTGACTAGCCTTGAGGTATATTTATTTTTGATGTAAACAGAGATACCTCCACATGTAGTCCCTGTCTGTGTAGTAGCTGGTCTAAATGTGTGGAAAGCATCATAATCTTTCACTGTTGGTCTTCACAGCTTTAAACTATGTCTCAGTGACCGCACAGACATCAGCATTCTCTAGGGTGAAGACAGCTTCTAGGGGAATGGAGTTGTTTTGTTTAGACTCTTAGCAGTGAGAGTAATACATTTAGATTTTCTTGGTTTTTATTTGCTGTGTTAGACATACTTTCAGTTTGGCATTGCCTAAAAAAGGCACTGTGAGGGAAGACAATGTTTTAGCTAATAATCAAAAGCCTACAGGGAAGACATGCAGACCATCTCTGGCAAAGCAGTATGGTCTATTGACCATCTCCTTGTAAACTAACAAATACTGGACCCCCATAGAATGACAAAAAGAGAAAGAAAAATTTAAATGAAGGTAAAATGGGAAACAATTCAAAATGAAAAAGTAAATGAGTGAAGAATCAATTTTATGAAAAAAAGAGTGGTACTTACATTTTATCGCAACCAGATTTTTAACCTGGTGCAATTCATAATGTGATCACAAAACAACTTCATCTTTAAGTCAAAAAGTGTGTGTGAAGTGTTAACTGGTATTCTGTCAATATGGTTATGAGATGTAGGAAGAGGAACAACAGTAAAATTCCTCTTCCTCAGTAGCGTATCTCCACGCTTTGTGTCTGCAAAGTGCTTCGTAGTGGAACTGTAGGCTGTGTTCTTCTATTGTGATTACTGTGTGTGGCTTCTCAGCACTTTTCAAGCCATTATATTTATATGTGCGTGTTTGTGTCTGCATTCAGTTTACTACTTTAGCACTACTGTTGAAGGGATTATACCTCTTGATGCTCAGTTGTCATTAGCAGATTGGAGTGCACAGTCCATAGTTGAGTTTGCCTTTATATCTTACTACACTTAGACAAAACCAAACCGAGCAGCAGGACTGTATCTTCTGTCCATGGTGTGGCATTTGATTTACTTACATATCGAGTGAGGTCACTGTGTTGAAAATGTAGTTAGCAGTGTAGGTATTTTGCCTACCTTAAAATAAGTGCCCATCATTTGAAAGACACATTACTCCCAAACTGCCATTAACTGTGGTACAGCATACAAAAGACCCGGTTCTCCTGCTCAGAATCTTGTTTGTCCACGAAATATGAAAAATTGGCCTCCTGCTTCCATATAATGCTAATTCAAATTTGTTACTATTTAAATCAGTGAGAAATGCTTAGTTGTTTTGTTTTCAGTCCGAATGAATTACAACTATCTTAGAAACTGCAGAAGTGTCAAGAGGTATTGCTACTTACGTATTATCAAGTGTTTTAAAATCTGGTTGCAATAATACGTAATTACCAAAAGAGTAATATAAGGTTATTGCTGTATCTGCACTATTCTGCTGTACTGGTGGTCAGCAACAACAAAAAGGCCTCAATGGTTGAAGCAAGCATTGTACAGTGTAATGTATAGCTGCTGTGTGTTTCCTGCTTACAACACATTGGCATTTAGATCGGTTTCCATGTGATGAGTCATTGGGAGTATTGGGAAGTTAAAGTTGTACCATACATCTATGATAATGGCTAGAAAACTGAGGGAAATAGGCTGTGATCATGGCCTCATGAGCAGTCACTGGGAATCCTTTCCCCTTTTAATTTCTCCTTTCTTTCTTGGGCCACTTTGTCATGTACAGACAAGCATAAAGGAAACAAACCATCTGATAAAGTTTTAATCATTAAAATGAAAGCGCTTATCTTTCATACAGCTGTGTTATTTGTGATTTGGATTTTTGTATTTCTGGATTCGGTCAGAGTCTCTGCAGTTCAGCGCCAGTTTTTTTTCACTTTGTCCTGTGTTGGTATAATTTTCTTGGTCGCCATGTGGACTCTTGGGTTGTTATGCCACTTGTCAAAGGGTTGGACAAGCAGACCAGTGTGGAGAGTAAGTTATTCTGTAAGACAAAAGGTTGGCCGGCATCCCAAAACTTCAGAGGCTGTATTAAAAATCTAATGGATGTATGACTGTGATGGTTTATTGGTTATGACTGTTCAATGGTTCAAAGTTATAACACAGTGGTGTCATGCAAATAAATTAGTTGCAGTGGCTTTATGTATGATCAAATCTTCACTGGGATGAAGGCTAGGGGATAAATGCCATTAACTAGCAAAAGGGTTTATCCCCATCTCTGCATAATGGAACATGTTACTTATCCAAGCGTGGAGGGATATCTAACCCAAAGCAGTGTGAAGGGTCTTGATAGTTAGGTAGTGTGGCTATTCAAGCACTTCCCCTCCTTTCTCTCTCCTTCCTCCCTCACTTCCTCCCTCTTCATTCCTATTGGGATGGCTGCTAGGTGGCATCCCCCCTCTTTTATTCCTCCATTTCCTGATACATTTTGTCAGGTGCCAGGTTTAATTCTCATGGTAGCCAAAGGGGTGCTTTGGTTATGCCACTTGGCTGGGTGGAAGGACAAGCAGACTAGCATGGACAGTATGTTATTATACTTGGCAAAGGGCTTTCCAACAAACTGAGACCTCAGAAGTTGTATTAGAAATGTTACAAATACATTTTTCTGTGACAGTTAATTGGCTGAAACTGTTGACTTGTCCAGAATTATAAAATGGCAGTGCCATGCAAAAATAACTGGTTGCAGTGGCTGTACATGTTTTGGTGTCTTCACTGAGGTGTGGTCAAGGGGATAACCAGGGATGTCTCTGTAGCCTTGGTAGTCTAAGATTTCATTCAGTTTACAGTAACAACTATTACTTAACAATTCAGTTAGATAGTTAGTTAGTCAGTAAGTTAATGTTTGTTTACTGGGTTGGTAGGCTTACAAGACCCTTTTCAGCCACATCCCAGGCCAAAAGACTAAACAAAATATACAAATACATACAAACATTTAAATAATAATCAAAACAAAATACATAAATACATTTGTGTAATAAGGGAAAACAATATATGAAGCAGTACAAAGTTTCACAAAAATAGGATAATAAAGCAAGCATAAACAGCAGTTAAACAGAAGGATTTCCATATCTGTTATGCATACCCTTCAAATTGCTATTCTTTGTTTTGGCCTGTTTACTGCAACTTGATACTTTCTAGGGAATAAAGATTAAGTATGTGTCTTTACCGCTGAATGTCTATATACCCCTGGGACTCCAAATGCATGGAAACATCTCTTAAAAAGTAGTTATGTACTCACCATAATGTTCCATCTGTGTTGTCCATTTTCAATTAATGGGATCAGACCTGACCATCAGATCCGACTCAGCCACTCTCTAGAGATTCTAGGATCTCAATCTTGAGCTTCTTCCTTACCCATAATGCCGGTGACCATCACAATACCTCAGATCGAGTTTGCTGCTATTATATACATTATATTGATATATTAAAATAATGATACTATGACAGGAAAGTGACAGATGAAACAGCAGGAGCTCAAACAGGAACTATGGTTCCTAACTACTCTTCCATTGGGTCCCTCTCAGGCTTACGGACAGGAAAAAGATAGGAGGAAAGTTGAGAAAGAATCGAAATGGACAACACAGATGGAACATTATGGTGAGTACATAACTTCCTTATCTGATGTTGTCATTTTCTTTCATTCCTCCATATACAGGACAGAGTTGCCAGCTACGGTGAGCTTGGGTGACCCTCATGGAAGGATGTTCTGGAGCACCACGGACCCAAAGGCAGTTCTATTCCTGCAAATGATGTCCAATTTGTAATATGCAATAAAGGTATAAGAATTTGATCAAGAGGCAGCAGCACAAATATTGTCAATAGAGGCTTTTGCCCAAAAGGCTGAGGAAATAGACACTGACCTGGTTGAATGTGCCTTCAATTGTTTAGGTAATGCAATACCTTTCAAGGAACAGTCATGAGAAATGAAATTTGTGATCCATGTAGCCAGGGTGGTTTAGACAGTGGTCTTCCCATTTTTATGTAAGAAAAGGAAAGAAATAGTTGATCGGATTTTCTGAATGCTTTGGATCTGTCCAGGTAAAAATGCAATTGTGTATGACCACCAAGAAGATGAAGGGTATACTCTCCTTTATTTTCATATTTAGGGAAGAAAACTGTCATATTGATGACCAGACTGATATTGTTTTCTGAGGCAACTTTTGGTAAAAAGGAAAGAATTGTGCATAAAGTAAATCTATCTTTGTGAAAAATCAAATAAGGTGGTTTAGAAGACAGTACTTGGAATTCTGATACCAAACTTGCAGAAGTTATAGCTATCAAAACAGTTTTCCATGAAAGAAACTTGAGATCCACCTTTGCTGATGGTTCAAAGGGGGAGTGTACTAAGGCTTGTAAAACCATGGTGAGGTCCCAAGGTGGGGTGAGGTCCTTTATTGGAGGTCTAAGTAAGAAAGCACCCCTAAGAAATGCTTTACACAATTTAGAATATGCTAAAGAGGAAGCATTATACCCTATATGATATTTCGAGATGGCTGCCAGATAAATTTTAATAGTGGAAAAACTTGCTCTGTCCTGAAAAATGGAAGCAAGGAAGTCTAGAACTGCTGGAAGTGGAGGAATGAAGGGATCTAATTGTTTCTGATGAGCTCAAATGGCAAATCTTCTCCATGTACTGTTGTAAACCTTTCTAGTAGAAGTTTTATGGAAAGAGACAAAAATATTTTAAACTGGGGATGGAAGTCTGGAATGTCTAGTCATCAATAGAATTAAAGAAGCCATGCGGTCAACTTGAGGCCTACAATATCCGAGTTAATCTGTCCTGATGGGTGAAATAGGAAGTCTGGACTAGGATCCAGGATCCACGGGGGACATATTAAGTGAAACCAAAGGAAGGGGAAACCATACCTGTTGAGGCCAGAAGTCAGCTTGAGGATCACTCTGCTCTTCAACCAAAGCCTTTTGGAAGAAATTTGGGAATGAGAGGCAGGGGTGGGTAAGTGTAAAGGATACCAGAGGGCCAAACATGGACTAGAACATCTCTCAGTGATGGTCCCTGAAGAGGGATAAGGACAAAGAACCTGCTGAATTTGTTATTGAAGGAGGATATAAATAGGTCACAGCTAGGTTAACCCTACTTGTGGAAGATCATGTTTGGCACTGATTGTTTATGAGACCACTCATAAGGCATGAGGATGGTACTGCTGAGGCTGTCTGCTAGAATGTTGGACTTCCCTGGAATGTGCATTGCTGCTAGAAAGCAGTTGGAAGAGATCACCAATTGCCACACCCTCACTGCATCACAACAAAAGGGGTAGGATCTGGTTTCCCCATTTGTTGATGTACCGGACTAATGACATGTTGTTCGTTCATACTGCAATAGTCCCTAGAAGGAGAAAGCTCTGGAACACCTGCAATGCTAGAAGCACTACTCTCATCTCTAATACATTAATATGAAGATTCTTCTTTTGTGTTGAACATGTGCCTTGAGCAGTCTGTTCTGAGCAATGGCCCCCACCCCACCTGGGAGGCATCCATGGTCAAAGTGGCACTGGTGGGAGGAAAGATAAGTAGATGACTCCTCAAAGTGGGCCCAGCAAACAAGAGAATTTTTGCACACTCCAGACAATGTTATGGGGTGACTCAACAGAGAGTGATGAAAGGACCATTGCACCACTAGAGTCCACTGGAAAATTCTCATGTGCAAGCAGTCAGTGGCAATCAAAGTTATAGTGGCAGCCATCAAAGCTAATGCTTTCAGGATCAATCTCACCAGGGACCCTGGAATAGAAAGAAAATGCCTGATGTGTGTCATGAATGTAAGAATGCTGTGCATTTGGTGAACACCCTGGGGGCTGAGATGAGACAAAAGGGCTCTGAAATGGAAATGACTGGCTCCCAGCCAGAAGTGCAGATACTCTCTAGAGTTCCTCTGCATTTTAATGTGATAATACACATCTTGAAGATCGCTTGAGAACATCCAGTCTTCCTTCTGAAGAAGGAATAGAATGCACTGCACTGTGACCATCCAGAATTTGGAGTTCTTTATGAACTGGTTCAGATAACTTAGGTCCAAAATTGGTCTTAGGCCCCCATGGCTTTTTTGGCACTAAAAAGAACATTGAAATAACTCCAGATCCCCTTTGGTCTGGTGGGACCTCCTGGATGATTCTTTTGTTTAGCAACATTGCAATTTCTTGAGCTGCTAGCTATCTCTGACTGGGTGGAACATTGGGGAGATTTTTCTATGGTTTTCCAGGAATTCGTAAAAAGGGAATGAAATATCCTCTGGATATGATCCTTTGCACCCAGAAGTCATTTGTGATGGCTAGCCAGGCATCTTGGTGCAAGGATAAGCACCCCTGACTGCCTCAAGAGGGACAGTCAGGCAACCTTTCTAGAATGCTGATAGGACCTGTCCGAGAAAGAAGGTCTAGATCCTTGATTTTGCATACCCCCTTCTGCCACATGAGTGATGTCTACAGTTATAACTATTTCCCCCTCTGCCTCTGGAGGAAAAGTCTTTGTGTGACTCCTGGAAAAAAACTTGAGACCTCTTTAACCACATTTTCTTACCACCACAATGGTCGCTAGAAAAGGGTTTCTGTATGGTAGAAAAGCAAATTCCAAATTCCAATGGCAGACAATGTCTTTCCATCATGCTCATTCTGAGAAAGAGCCTCTTTCACTGTTAGGCCAAACAAGGATGATCCATTAAATGAAGCATTGATGAATGATGACTTTAAGGGTTCCGCAACATCGCATAACCACATCCAGGCATATCACCTTATGGCTTTGCCTGAAAAAGCCACCCTTGTGCTACCTTCTGTGGCATGTGAGATTAACCTCATGTACGCATTTGAAAAATGGACTTTAGGGTGGCCACTCATGAGGAAAAGGACTGCTGTTCCTCTGCAGACATGTACCTTGGGACAGAGTTAGAGAGTTTCTTTATTAAGTCCCTTTGTAATCTGCTGAAATGTGCAAGGTAGTTCAATGATCGCAATGTGAAAGTCACTCATGCATAAACCCACTTCCTAAATTTGTCCAAAGTCCTAGGCTCCCTGTTAGGGGGATGGACAGTGGAGCTCTGTTCCACAAAGCTCCTTTTGTGTGGCTGCTGCAACAACCATGGCATCTACAGGAATCTCTTTCATCCAGTGCTGTTTATCTGCCAGGTCACTTAGTATTTTATCCAAACATTTCAGGAAAGGTTCTACAGAGTCCGGTTCCCTCTAAGCCCTGTGGGAGACGAGATCTATAAGCTCATCCATAAGGTGGGTAACCCAAGATGCAGATGGGTCAGACCCGAAGGCTTCCAAAAACACATATTCCATCTGGGAAGGGGTTTGGGCAGACCAACCACCTTTCTGGTGAAGGATCTCAAGGATGTCTCCAAATGAGACATCTTCTGGTGGAGATCTAAGGGCCCCTTCCCCCTCATCAAAGTTGGTGCCTTCCATGAGGGATTCCTGTGGGGAATCCAGGTGCCTCCTCTTGCATGTTCTCCTATTAGGAACCTCCTCAATGGGATTTTCCAGGGAGGTATCGGAAGAGATGGGGTATTCCATAGAGGAAACTGTTTGGGAAACTCTTCTGGGCTGGTTATCCCAGACGTGTAGGATGTGAAGGCTCAGACACTGAATCTAGAGAAGGAACAGGGTATGGATATGAAGACGGGAGATTCAACACTATTCTAGGCTGAGAGAAGACCCTCTCCACCATCTTAAAGGGAGAGGGGCCTGGAGATACCAAGGACAATCATTGGAGAGCTGAGATTTTTGGAGAGGACAATCCCCAAGTCTCCCCGATCCTCCACTCCAAAGGAGGAGTTGGAGCAAAGCTATGAAGAGCTGAGGCTCTGAGAGGAATGATGGCTCCAAAAACTTCACTCCTTGGAGTCGATGCCAACTCTTTGGCTCCGAGAACTATTGTGCTCCAACAGAGTTGAAGCCAATCAGGTCAGGGAAGCAGTTGAAGTCAAAGTAGGAAGAACTTGCGAATCCCATGTGCTGACTTCTGGAGCCTTTGGATTCATGGGCTCTAAAATGGGTGATTTGATCAGAGAAGGAGTAATAATGGGTGGAAAGGCCTGCTGATGATTCACGGATCTAGTGGGAGATGGACCTGGCTTAACCCCCATTTGAATCTGTGTTCTGAGGAATTTCCTTATCATCCAATCCACCTCCGCTTCAGAAAGACTATAAGAGGACTTAATGCAAAAGGATATGGAAGGTAACCTAGAGGACTTTTTATGAGTTTCTTGTAAAAAGGGGGGCCTCAGCCTTGGAGACATCGATTCTGGGGAGAACCTCGGAACAAAGAGCCAATGGGATGAAGCAGTAGACTGTTTTGGATCTGGAGGCTTTGGATCCAATCATTTTGGAACCTTTTTTTAGGGATCTGAGGAAGATGTCTGTGCTCCCTGGGCTCCTTGAGATCTGATCCCCTGAAGAAGTACCTGAGGAAGAAGCTGAAGTAGGGAGGAGAGCTTTTAAAATAAGCTTATTCCTCCAATCACTGATAGCTCTTGCACTGAAGGCTGCACAAATAGCACAGGTAGTATCCAAATGTGCTGGGTCTAAATAATAAACACACTCCATGTGGGCATCAGACTTAGGAATCTTATGCCCACAGGAAGTGCATTTCTTAAATCCAGTAGGTTTATCAGCCATATTGGAAAAAGGGACCTAATTAAAGTACAAGACAAAAAAGACAGGGAAGACTTTTTTTCTTAAATAAAGAAAAGAGGAGAGGAGAAAGACTACCGACAATAGTAGTACAGAAATATACCTGCAGGTATAAGGGTAAAGAAAGAACAAACTGCCAATGATAGTATATTAAAAAATTACCAAAAAAAGGTAGTAATATAAGGGTAAGGAGGGAATATATATATATATATATATATATATATATATATATATATATGTGTGTGTAAAATAGAGAAATATTTTTCATTTAAATAGCAAAAACACACTCACAGCCTTAAAGGACCTCGAGAAGTCACAATCCCAACCATCTTGAAGAGTGGCAAATGAGATCTGAGGAATTGTGATAGTCAGGAGCATTATGTGTAAGGGAGGAGCTCAAGACTCACATACTAGAATCTGCAGAAAGTGGCTAAGTCAGATCCGAGGGTCGGATCTGAACCTATTCGTTGAACGAATGAAAATGACATCAGATTAAATGCTTAAATGAACATATTTAAGGAACTTGTCAAACTGATTTTATGATCAATGAAAGACATGTTTAAAGTATGCCACTCAGTAACAACCACTGCTTTTAAAATTATGAATAGCTAACATTAATACATCTTAAAGTTGGCATTAACAACTGTAGCTACAGAATGAAAAATTATGAAATATTAAGTCAGCTGTAGCAAAATAAAACACAATACCATGTGAGTTATAAAAACATCCCTCAACTTACCTTGTGGTGGTGAAAACACCATATATGATGGGATTTCTTTCATCTTTATTTGAAAGTAGGAAAATGTCCTCTATTGGGAAGACATAAGAAATGCACTTAAAATACAGCATTTAGCAATATTTGTATTTATTTATGCTACAAATGACTATAATAGGAAATGTGTGTCATCAATACTTACGGAGTTCTTCAAAATGTGTGTCTAAAGCATCAGGCTGTGGAACTGAGCAAACCAGCCTGGCTTTCAGAAATGTGGTCCACTTGTTGATTAAGCTGTGTAGACCTCCATGATCATTCTGCAGAATCAAAACATATATAAGTGCATTATATAAGACACCTGGCCAGTGCAACGGCACAATTATTCATCTTATTCAAACATTTTTTTTTATTCTTTAATCCTTATCAGATTCAGAATTAACATGCATTTTAGTTGTGCACTGTTAAGTGTGTTCTAGAACATTAAGCAAAATAAAAGGATAATTTCACCAACCTAAGCAATGTCTAAGGTCTGATACAGAAAAAAAAAGTATTTGAAGAATACATTTAATAATTTCGGTACTGAATAAAATAATGTCCCACAAAATTCTCTGGTTCTTGTCCATCTAAAAATGCAAAATGGCTTCTACTGTATATACTTCTTGAAGAAAATACCTTTTTAGAGCTGATGTGTTTTTTATTTCCTGTCACCATTACACTCTTCTCTGGATCTCCTTGGTTTTACAATCAGATTATGGATCTCTCAACTCCTCCTTATATGTACACTTTGCTTGACTGTCAACAATGTTTTAGTACTCCCTTAAAGAGCTAGCCAAACCACAAGCATAAGCTATTTCCCCCACCCCCTGCTAATTATGTATATACTAACTTCAAGATCAAAAAATCCCTAAGGATTGTCCTCTATCACACAAATGTTGACCATCTGCATTGTCGACCAAAGTTTGTCAATGCGGAGATCAATTAAACAATATTTTTTTACCTACACTAGATCAGCAGTAGGTAAGTCACATATAGCAACAGGTTGGTTCTATAAAATGGATAGTGTGTCTTAAATCTGTGCCACAGTGTACAGACTGAATGTGTGAATATGTTCGCAATCATTAGTCAAGCAAACAGTCTTCATCAGATAACAGTGAGACAAAAACTGCTACATATTGCGGTGTAAGTGGCGAGACCACAGAGATTTCCAACCAAGATAATCCAGGGCTTCCAGAACATGACTTACATGAACAGACTGAAAGCTCTGTATCATACAAGCTGCTGAGAGGTGACCTGTGCCTGGCCTACAGAACAGTCTCTGACTCTGCCCTAATGGAAATGTTGCACATCCATAAATCAAAAGGGACAAGAGTCACTCACACCAGGGAACTCAAGCTAGTCTGTGACATTAACAGAACATGTTGGAGAGACAGATATAGCTCACATAGATCGCCACAGCAGAGCTCCTTAATGACCCTGTTTAAGAGCAACCTTGACAATTTGATGGGTGACTGTAAATTCACCCCAGGGTGGCAGCTATGCACCACATGGACAGGGGTAGTCTGTGATGATCACAGTATCTCTCTGCAAACAATGGCCATCTAACTAAGGTCAATTATGGTACACAGGGTTTTATATGGCTACACTTATAAAGGCCATAGGGCAATAAGCCTAGCAACCGTCTATGACACTATAAAAAGATGTGGCATTGAGGAAAAATATCAGAAATGTCATGGTTCAACTACAGTTTGAAAAGGTGTCAGTTGGTACTTACCTGAGGGACCCTGGAGGCACAGGACGGCCCATTCAGAGTTAACTTGTGGATTACACATTAATTCCAATGCCTGGACCAGTGCGTTCTTACCCCCACTAAAGGCAGCAACATCCTTGACCCGGTCATTACTAACATTGTTGATGGTTGCACTAAACCAATACTCAACTCCTCCCTGGTTAGACTCCACCACAAACTAATCACCTTGGAAATCCCCCCACACACACACACACACACGTGTAACTACCATGAAAAACTTCTCCAAAGCTAAATTTGGGCTCCAAGAAACAGAGGTGGCTAACTTCACTGCACCCAAGCAAATGAAGATCAGTTGTATGACTGCCAAATCATACTCCAATGCACTGTACAAACAGGTACACAAATGCATGGATCTCGCCATACCCAATAGAACCAAGACGCCCTCCTCCAAAAAAAGGTAAGCCAATCTGGTGGTCCACTGCCATAAACAAACTCTACAACAGAAGGAGGAAACTGATGCAGAATAAGGTGAAGTCCCAAGACTGAAAAAACTCCCTTATCAGCCTCAACAAAAAGTTGAGATCCCTCATCAAATCCTCTAAAGATAGCTATGAATACAAAATTACAGCAGATAGTAAAGACAACCACAAGGCCTTCTATAGTTATGTAAAGAATCTCCACAGGAATACCCAGATTTGCTCTGAGCTACTGCACAATGGTACCTCCTATACCAAGCCAACAGATATT